>NC_084647.1:9437417-9612417 GCF_019802595.1 Syngnathoides biaculeatus
AGACAACTTTGCATTCACGGGCTCGACTTTTAGTGGCCCCCACACAATGATGCGGGGGTCCCTCATCGGGACCTCAGGCCCGTACTTTGACACCTGCGCCCCGACGAGCCCCCAAAAGTGGAACCTGCAGCATCGGCTGGTGCCGTGCTGGAAGTTGCCCCACAGCGGCAAAGTGTCGCGGCGCATTTCAGGAGCGCAGCATCACCCAAAGCGGGACGCGCACCGCCAAGTCACTTGACGTCGGACTCAGCGTCTCGGCGTCGCTCGGAGTTGCGCGGAGGACGACGACGAGGAGGAAGAGAACCGGCGACGGCGGCGCCCCCGAGACCCAAGTCGCGAGCATGGCAGCGGCGCATTGCAGGAGCGCAGCATCACCCAAAGCGGGACGCGCACCCCAAAGTCACTTGACGTCGGACTCACCGTCTCGGCGTCGCTCGGAGTTGCGCGGTGGACGACGACGAGGAGGAAGAGAACCGGCGACGGCGGCGCCCCCGAGACCCAAGTCGCGAGCATGGCAGCGGCGCTTCGGACCCGCTCCTCGGCCCGGTTCAGTTTGACTTGGAACGGCTCACGGCGCCAAGTTGCCGCTGCTGAGGATGGGCGTCAATGCGCCATCATCCACGTTCATCCACGCTCGCACTTCTGGCTCGCACCTCCAAATTAAAAGCTTTTTTTTTTTTTTTTGGGTGAAGCCGGGCACACGCCTCCGACTGGCGCGGCCCTCGGCACTCTTATTTTGAAAGGCTCGCTCGCTGCCTTGGAAGCGCGCTCCCGCGTCGCGCCCCGCGTGACCCCGAAGCGGCCCGCGGAGTCGCTCGAGTCTCTTTGGGCGACATGAAGACAAACAAGTGACAAGCGGCGCCGCAACTGCAGCAGCACGCCAAGGTAAGGCCGGAAGCCGACAGCCGTCAGTCATCAGCTCATCCGCAAGTCGGATTTGGCACTTCCATCGAGTCGGATTTTCACACTTTGTCTTTTTGCGGGTCAATCGGGGTTTCCGAATATTGGGATGGCTTCTTCATGCGGGATTGGTCCTGAGTTGTTTCCTATTTTGGAGCAGCATCATCATCATCATTTTTTGTGTCATGATAGCATGTGCTGATGTTGAAAAGCAAAACTGATTGGGTAGCGAGAGGGCACCCTGAGGTGTCCCCAAAGTCACATTGAAGGTGTCGGTGTGGTGTGCAGCATCGCGGGCTCTTCACCGGCCGGAGGAGGAGTGGGCGGCGCTTCTCATGAGCGGCAGAGGGGATTCTGCTCGACCAGCGGAAGCAACATGAGACTGAGGTGCACGAACCAGTACACAACAACTACTTCCGCCCGTGTCCACCTGTGACCCCTTAACCACCCCTCCCTGTGCCCATCCGTGTTCAGCTTGAGCACCTGAGACTCCCATTTTAACCCCCCCCCCCCCGTGTCCACCTGTGTCCTCAGGTGTTTCCTGATGCTTCTTACCAGCACCGCTGTTCTTGGGGTAAGTCGGACATGATCTGCCTCTCGCTCTTTGACCGGTGACAAGATGCCTTTCCTGTCTAATAACAGACCAGGTACATAGAGACGCTACAACACACGCGCCGCATGGGCCTCTTCCTGACCTGTCACCTTATCGTGGCGGAGGGCTTTGGTTGTCCCAGTGATGGTAGAATGGAAGTTGCCTTGGGCTTTATGCTCTTGGCTGGGTCATCCAGGTTCAAGGCGAGGGATCAGACAAAGCTTTGCTCAGCAACCCTGAGGATGTACACTCACTCGGTAACGTTGACTCTCGGGACCGCTCTCTGGCAAGAAAACGGGCCTGAGTAGATCGAGTCGGGCACGCTTCGAAACCGAGCGTAGGCTCTGGTACCAGTCCTCTTGGGAGGAGTCGAAGCGTCTTCCGTTCTGCAGTTGAGAGACGCGGTCCAGGTGTGGGCATACTTATTGCGCTTGGGAACTCGTACGTTGCGGTTTAACTTCTTGGACGAGAGGGTAGCTACCATTTGTGGGAGGATGGGGCTTGCCAATGTCCCGAACACCAAGCAGCAAAGAGTACCCACCCTATTTGGAGTCCCCAAAGTGGTTCTGGAGAGCACTGGGGACTCCGTCAATGCTGACGCGGGCAATGATAGTGAGACCTTGGGAGGAACTCAATTGGTCTTCTCTTACTGGAATTTAAGATCATCGTGGATTAAGTGAACAGACACAAGGCTGGCCAAACGTGCACTTGGCCCCGGGACACCCTCAGACTCAGACCGCACTTCAGTGATCACCTTTGTGGTCGTTTCACCATACTTGCAGCCGCCTGCCTTCGGCAAGCAGGTGAAGAGCGGAGTGGAGCTGACAACCAATCGTTTCCTGATGCTGGTCAAATCGCCAAGTCCATCCTGGCAGACCCAAATGTAGTGTAGTGTGAAGGTCCGCTGGGAATATCCGACAGAGTCCCCAGTCAGAAGGACCTTCAATTCCCACCGCCAGCAGAACTTTGCCCACAACCCGGGGACAGCGGGGCCATGCCGCGTCCGGGCGGACCACGTTCCGTCCGGGCCCCCATCGTTGAGGCCGTGGCCGCCGGCGCGGCAATCGCTGGCGGCGGAGGAATTCCGTCAATCTGAGGAAGGAGGCCCTTTTTGGCCCTTTTTGGCCTCTGGGACTCTAGAGGCGGCTGGTAGATACCAACAAGCAAAGGAGATTTGGAGCTTTGGTGGTCACACGGCTTTAAACCCTAACATGGTGAGTGGAATCGAATTGGGGCAGCACAGTCAATCGTTGGCCTCACAGTTCTGAGGACCCGATTCCAATCCCAGCCATCCCCTGTGCGGAGTTTTCATTTTCTCCCCGTGCCTGTGTGGGTTTTCTCCGGATACTCTGGTTTCCTCTCACATCCCAAAAACGTGCAACATCTCGGTGTGACTGCGAGTGCGGCTGTTTGTCTCTACGTGCCCTGCGATTGGCTGGCGACCAGTTCGGGGTGTACCCTCCCTCCTGCCCGTTGACAGCTGGGATAGGCTCCAGCACTCCCGCGACCCTTCTGAGGATAAGCGGCGAAGAAAATGGATGGACTGAATTGAATTATTTCCAAAAAGCTTTGAGGAAATTCCACACGGGACTTCATCCAAGCAGGCTACAAATGCTTTCTGAATTTGATGGTCACGGTCACTTTGAGAGTCCTGGGAAGGGTGCTCCGGGAAAATGGGCTAAGCGACCCCGTGACACGGGCTCTTTGAATCCAATAGGACCGGTGGCAGAGGCATAGGACCTGTTGTTTCCAGTGAGAGTTGGACTCTGCAAAGGCTGCGCTTTTTCACTAATTTTGTCCATAAAAATTTACGGACAGAATTCGGTGACCTTTTTCTCTCCCAGATGATCTGGTTCTGTTGGTTTCATTAAGGTGCGTTCTTCATCTCTCGCTGCCGGGTTTTGCAGTCCAGTGTGAAAGATTTGGATGAGAATTGGCAGCTCTAAATTTGAGACGGTGGTCCTTGGTCGGGAAAGGGTGGAGTGTTCTCTTTGGGTCGGGTATCCAGGTGGAGGAGTTCAAGTATCTTGAGGTGTCATTCACAAGTGAGGGCAGAATGGAACCGGAGGTCGACGGGGGAATCGGTGAAGTTGTCTGAAGTCACGCAGCCTCTGTTGCAGTGAAGAAGGAGCTGAGCCGAAAGGTGAAGGTCTCAATTTAGTGGTCGATCTCAGTTCCTCGCTTCATCTCTGGTGATGACCTAAAGAAAAAGATTGCAGACACCAGGGGCCAAAATGAATTTCCTCCGCAGGGTGTCTGGTCTCTACCTCGGAGATAGGCTGAGAAGCGCAGTCGTCCGGATGAGGTGGCTGGGGCATCTGATGGGGACGCCTTCCCGGCGGGGCGGACTCAGGATGACCCAGGACGCGGCGGAGAGACGACGACTTCTCTCGTCTGGACTGCCCCTGAAGAACTGGATGAAGTGGCTGGGGAGGGTGAAGTCTGGGCTTCCCTGGAGCAGACTCCAGAAGAAAATAGATGGATCGCGATATTCAAAAGGCAGAAGAAACTGAATGTGGAAGATGGACCCCGCAGGCCATTTGAAGGTAACGTGTTGGAAATTGTGTCTACGCTGTACATGGAATATATGAAGGACACACTAGAGACTCGGAACCAAAGATCACTGTTGGTGTGCTGTCCCGAGTGCACAGCACACGTAGCAGGATGTGTGTGGGGACCGTACGTGGGACGGGAAGGCCACGTAAAGGACACCTGTGAGACGTGTCGGGCTCATGGCGGACATGGGTCAGGCGCACGCGGGAAGCTTGTCGCCACGCACGGGACCCGCGTCTGCGTTGTGGCGGCGACGGCGAGCGGCGGCGCTTCTTTTCACATTCCTGCCGCTGATAGAGACGCTCGACTGCTAACTTAGTTGACGCAACGTGGCAGGAATGCAGCCTGCAACACAAACACGGACGCGTGATGGGAATCTGACAATCTGACAATCTGTCTGCCGGGAGTCACCCAGCCGAGCGGCCCGCACTCCGCTCGCGATGAACCCGACTCACCCCGACGGCTTCGGCTTTTTCGCCTCACTTCAACTCTCGCGGTAGGCCACCGTTGGCGCGCGACGGATTCCCCGTCACGTCATCGTCACGTGACGTCTCAGACCTCCGACTCACAAATCGACGTCTCATACAAGTTTTTTTCCCCGCCACGTTGTTGTCACGATGTCAACCGTGTTATTGACGCGTGAGCGTGTGCGACCATGTCATCGCAGCCGTTTTATTGATGTTGTACGACGTCATATTCCCAGTGTCGTCCTGAGGACACGACACCGTACTCTGAGTAGCTGCGATGATTCGTCGTGATATCGATGACCGTGTCGCACAAAATGCCGTTATTGACAATCGCCGACGACGGCGTGGCTGTGTCCAGGGCGACGACGAGGAGCTGTGCGGGGGGCGAGACTGTTCCTCCTGTCAATGCTTTCCCGCGAAGGGGGCGAGGGTGAGACTCCGCCTGCAGCCGGACCGGTCACGCCTTGTCACACCTCAAGCATGACACAACACAACACAACACAACACAACACAACGAACCACAAACAAGATTTTCAAACCTTGCGAATTTGTACGGCTCAGAGCAGAACTAAGAAGAGGAGGACTTTGAGCAGAGTGGACGCAAACACGTCGAGAACTTTGCCAGTGAGCTCCAGAAATGAGAGCAGAACTTAAGAAAGTGAGCTCGGGATGCCTCGAACTTAAAACAATAACCTCCAGAAGTTGGCCAAGGACGTTAGCTGGTGATTTCCCAGAACTCAGAGAGTGAAGTTCAGAGATTTGCCAGTCAGGACCTGAACTTCGACAGTGTCGTCTTCAAGTTGGACAAGGACGTCCATCCAGAAGTTAGCTCGGTTGTGTGCAGAACGCTGAGCGCAACTCTGCCAGGGGCGTCCTCATCCTGTATAAATTACTGACGTATAGAACTTCCTCAACTGGAAATTCCGGGAGTTAAGACAGTGACGCGGAGAACCCAAGACAACAATTTGGCCAGCCATTTCCAGAACTTAGCCAGTGACGTCCAGTATTTGGTCCAGGTGAGGCGTTAAGACAGTGAGGTCGAGTTCCCTGGGGGGGATGCCATGTTGGAGAATCTCACGGTCAAGGTTGAGCTCATGCACAGAAACGTGTTCTTTGACACGCGGGTCGCTGGTCCCGCTGGTTTCACATCACCTTCTGGTACGATGTCGCTCGCGCTCGCGTGTACGTGTTTGTGTTTGTACAGCTGGGGGCCGCAGACAGACAGAAAGCGTAACGCCAAAGCGTCTGTCGCACTGATTTCACACGTCAATAATTTCAGAGAAAGCTGCAGAGGGCAAAAACTAACAGAGATCAGACCTGTCACATCTCATCACACGCGCCGAATCCCCTCGTGGGGCCCGTTTGTGTCCTCTTGTTATTCTTGGGGTTATTGTCTAGAACCTGGTTGATGCGAAATCACCGGAACGTCGCTTCTCAAACTTCGGCGGTCCGGGGACAGAAATCTTTCCGAGCATTCCGTCATAATCCCGACGCCGATCTGACGCGTTCCCGTCGGCGCACGCGCACAAACCCGATTCCGGTCGAGTTGGGACGTCGCGTTCAACCGAAAAACGGAACGGACATTGACCTACCCCCGATTACTCAAAAATAACGCGCAATTTCTTCCCAAAAAATAGTTTCCAAAAGTCAATATATTTAGGTAGGGATGAAAAGTAAAAGTCGTACACAGCTACGTAGACGGGTGAAAAAAGGCATACATATAAATTTCAACATGATATCCAATGTCTTATGTTCCAGATGTATGTATATATTACCTGAACTCTGAACGCTGACCTCCTGGGGTCGGGGGAAGCGTTGCATTACGATAGTTAGTGTAGCATATTTGTTGCTACCGCAGCGAGCATCAGGAACGACCGCCCCTGAGTTTGTTGGAACTTAAACGGAGAGAAAAAAATGTCGACAACAGGGACTAGATAGATGTGCAGCCGCTTTTGAAAGAAATGCCCATGACGAAGCAAAACAACGTGAGCTGAAACTACGTAGTGCGATCGTTTCAAAAAGAAATAAATAAGGGATAGGGATAGCGTACAAAACTGAAAAACCCGCTTTTTTTGTTTTAAAGCGCCAAATGACACTGATTTCTACGTAGTTTGAGCTTCCGTTTTGACTGACCGCGACCTGACGCCATGGAGAGCTGCTACAGATTGTGGCCGAACGGGGGCAGGAGGCTGGACCTTCCCCTCAAAGCGCTGACAATAATGAGAAATAAAGGCAAGCAAGACTCTTTAGCATCCAAAAAAAAAACGCCACGGATGACATGCTGTGGGAGCGAGATGGGATCACCGTTCATGAATGCGGGAGGCACCAGAACTCAAACCAAGTCATCAACGATGAGTTTGACAGTGATGCACCAAAGGTAACTACGATGGCTCGTTTTCAGACTGGAGACGCGTCAGATGCTTCTTTTGACGTCTTGGCCAAGGATGTGTAATGTCGTGGTAAACTAGGGAGCTAGGCTTAAAGGGCTCCGCCGCCACCAAAGCTCGGCTCGCGGCCTCCGCCGCCTAAAAGCTCGCTCGTCACACTCCGCGTCATTCCCGTCCGAAGAACCATCCGCGGCTGCCGGGGGGGGGGGCCTTCATTTACGCACTTATGACGCGCGTGGGCCTCCGAGTAGTCGGACTCGGCGTCATTCCGCCTGAAGAACCATCCGAATATTCAATTCCAGCCACAGGTTCAAATCTGTACGTACGTATTCCTCCGTCTTCCCGATCCACTGATACTGCTATTTCTTCATCAGATGAGGATACATTCGAGAAATGAGCGCTTGGCCATAAACGGTGTCCCATGCAATCCAGCGTTTGGAACCGCACAGTTCACGTCGTGTGACTGGCAAAAATGCCAGCGCCCCTGAAAATTCAGAATTGTCGACAAAAAATCTTCTCTATGAAATGAACATCACGTTGTCATAAGAGGGTACATACGACATGACCCATTGGATGCAAAGCACCGAATTTCTCCTTTGAGACTGTAATATGATAGTATCAGCAGTATTAATCAAATGTCACGGTCGAGCATTTATTTGAGTAGGTTGAGGGATTCTGTTCTGACAATTGCAGGGACCAGGAGAAGCATGTCCTGTGGCCCGTCCCAAGATACATACATTACATTACTCCCCACAGAAGAAAAAAAAAATCCTGAAAAAAAAAAAAACGTCAGAACATGTGATTGCAATTCAACAACGACTGCACTTGAAATATCTCAAATGTAGCTTTGACTCTTCGCTCGGTTTCTTCAGGGATCTCCAGGGTCTCTTGGGCGTCAGGGTCCTCAGGGGCCCCCAGGCTTCCCGGGCCCGCAGGGTCCTCCAGGAGAGAAAGGCAAGCGAGGGGCCGAAGGCCCAGCAGGATCTCCGGGACCGAAGGGAGACATGGTGAATAAACGTAGACTGTGAATACGATAACCCCGTTCGTCGTAGGGGATACCGTCACGATAGTCCGGATAGATCCACGATAGAGAAGTTTTCTTGAAATAGTTTTAGCCCTCCCACACACTTGGAACACTTTCATTTAAACACACTTCAACTTCTTGAAAGATACATTTCAAGGAATTCATTTGCACACTTTGCTCTCTTGTTTTCATTTTAGGGAGCTGTCGGTGTTCCCGGATTTCCTGGTTTAGAGGGCGTCCCGGTAGGCAGTTCTGTCCCACTGAATTTTCATCTTCAGCATCCCAATTTGCAGAATCTGGACTGTCTTTCTTGTGGATGATCAGCTTTGGTTTCGTTTGTGTAATCAGGGTCACACAGGCCCAGGCGGCGGTCCCGGTTTTCCAGGTGTAGACGGATGTAATGGGACCAGAGGAAAGCAGGGAGAGCCGGGACTACCTGGAGAACAAGGGCCCAGCGGTGACGTGGTCAGAACTACTGATTGGTCTGCATCTTAGGGTCGCAACCGGGAACACGTGAACTACACCGCATTGCAAGAAACCTGACTCAAACCCTAGCACCCCAAACAGACCTTTTCAGTAGCCATATAGTAGGCGAGATCACCTGAAGTAAATGACAACATCTGATCTATGCCACATCATCTGATCTAGACCATATGAGCAAACTAGACCACTTCATCAGAAGTGGACGGCACCACCTGAGGCTGGGACGCAGGTGCCCCTACGAGAGTTTTGTACCAAAGTCTATGTTCCAAAAGAAAGCACCAAGGATTTTTGTTTTTTGTTTTGTTTTGCCACAGAATCCTGCGCAGGTCTCAAAAAACCCAGAAAAGTGTCTGTGGTTTATCTTGGGGTGGGGGATGGATGTGTTCATTGGTTGCGTGACTTAACTGACTGGCCTGTGTTGCAGGGTCTTCAAGGACCAAAAGGATTTCCAGGAGAGCCAGCATTCTTCTTTCTCCAGTACCCTGGAGTCACCGTGAGTGGTCGCTACATCACACCTGAGATCTTCAGTCCCACCTCTATGGCTTACGTCTTTCTTTAGTCCCGCCCACGTTGATGTTTCAAAGGATCTCATTGGCTGACTGATGCGTTGAATCCTGTCTGCAAGTTTTTCTCAATGTTTGTTTGCATCTGACAGGGTGACGCCGGCTCCGGGGGTCTCCCTGGTCTGCCGGTGAGTTTACCGTACGGCAGCCTGCCCGACTTCCTGTCCCTCTGACTTTGCAACACGTGAACTTCCTGCCTGTTCGAGTTCTGGTCTCTCTGACTTCATGTCTATGTGTCTTCATGCCAGTCTGGTTGTCTGTCTGCATACAGGGTGGACAGGGTCTGGAAGGTTCGAGAGGATTAACAGGTCCTGTTGGTCTTGACGGAACAAATGTGAGAACACGTTTTCACATCGAACGCTTGCAAAATCCTTTGAACGCACTCAACCGAGATAAACTGGGAATCCGAATCGGTTTATTGGCATTGTCAGCGAAAGCTACTGCGCCGCTCGGTATTTATCAACGTGTGCCCGTGTGTGTGCAGGGTCTCCCTGGTTTGCCAGGTTTCAGAGGTCCACCTGTAAGTAGAGCGTCTTGTTTGGAGGCAGGATGACGCAGCAAGAAACGACACTCAGATGTTTGCCTGCATTTTTGTTTCAGGGCGACCGAGGTCGATCGGTGCCGGGACTGAAAGGAGACGAGGTACAAAGTAGTTACGGACAATTTTGTGACGCGAGGGCAGCCGTTAACGCTCTGGTCCGCAGGGGGAACAAGGCGTCCAGGGGCCCCCGGGGCCATTTGAGATTGTCGATCCCCCAGAGGAATTTTTTGTCAGAGGAGAGCAGGTGACTCGCCTCGCCCAACCACATGACAGCAGTCGCCTTTTCGACTGGTGGACCTAATGTTCTCTCTTCTGCTGCTGCTTCAGGGGCCAATGGGACCCAAAGGGGTGTGTGGAGATCCAGGACTGCCGGTAAGTCCACTCTGGAGTTTCAATGGATCCTTCACTGATTTAATCGCGCACATTTGGACGTTCAGGGTCTGGATGCTCTTCCTGGCATCAAGGGAGAGAAGGGGATTGTGGGACCTCCTGGACCCAGGGTGAGTCCTTCTTCTTTGGTGGTCTCGCTCGCTGTAGAAAGGAAAGTGAGTGTTTGGTTGGCGGTTGTCATGGAAACTGACGAAAAGTTTGCATGTGCTGAAACGGGCGCAAACTTGGAACGCACACGTAAACTGATACGGACTCTGATCTAAGAACTGGGCACACGCAAGAATAGAACATTTCCGTGCAATTCATTTTGAGTGTTCTGTAGGCGGTATACGCAAAGAGAAGATTGCGGCGCCCCCGATGTGGTCTTGCAGACCTGAGAAGAATTGTGATAGCTGATTTTGTGCCCCGCAAAAGCACGCCTGAAGGTCGGAGGCGCCGTGGAAGAACGTCTGCTGATTTACGCACAACATCGGTCAAAATGTACGGTGGCCCGCGAGTGCAAAACACGACGGCAAGTTAAAAAAAAAAAACAAGAACAAAGATCTCATCTCGACGACAACTAAGAGTAAATACCACAACATTACTGAGCACAACAGCAACAGAAAAAAAAACCAAACAAAATGAAGCGTTAGCGGGTACCGGTGGGGAAGAGCACTAAAACTCGCGGTTCTACGTTTGCGGTCCACTGAATGAAATAAGCTCAAATTCTAACAGGAAACGGCTTGTGAATGACGAGCGAGCAAACGGAAACAAATTCGCTGTCTCTTGGGCGATGCGAATACGGAACTTGTGAAGGATCAGTAGCGGTTATGACAAAAGTGCGTTTTCCCTCCGTCTGGTTCGTTTAGCGGAGGGCTGCCCCAGAAGGGTTTTGGATTCATTGTTACGCGGGACGGACCAAAACATCCAACTGGAACGCACTCGGGATCGAGCCGGAGCAACCGAAATGCGGCTCCCGGCTTCCGCAAAATGATCAGGGCGAAGGATTTCTTTCCTGTAACTCGGGAATACGTTTAACTGATAAACTTTGTGTAGCACTTGTGGTCCCCTCTCCGAATGTTGCACCACCAAAAGCATCAGAAGGGCCTCCTTGAACACGTTGGCAAAAGCACGCGCAATCTAGCCGCCGTGATTGGCCAGCTTAGCGAATCAACTCCTTTGTGTTTGGGATCTTCAGGGACTGCCAGGACGTCGAGGGCGACCCGGTTGCAAAGGAGCACGGGTGAGTTCCGTCACACAGTGAGTATCGCGTTCACCTTCCATACGTCGCAACTCGTGACATATCCCGGATTTGTTGTTTTGTAAGTGGGCTGTAGGACAAAGTCCAAATTCAAAGTGGCGCAGTAAGATACGCTGCCGTTCCGCCACACGGTGGGCAGCTGACCTCCGTTAGCCCATCTGTGGCATTTGCGTTTGACGTCAGCATGTCAAAAGCGGTTCCAATACGTTTAAGTGTCTTTTTATTTTAATTTATTTCTGTAGTTGAAATGCGTTTAAAGAGTGTGTGAGTGGTTTCTTTCTAAATCTGGTCTCCGGATTTTGCGGGCCAATCCTCCGCAATAACCGCGCGCGCAACTGTGTTTCAGGGCGCTGTCGGAAGTTCTGGTCTTCCGGGTCTGATCGGACAAGAAGGCCCAAAGGTTAGGGTTTTGAACACGCCACAGAGACGAGAGTCCCACATGTGGTGTGCCAGCCTTTTTTTTTTTTGTTTTGTTTCTGTACCCAGGGCATAAGAGGAGATTCTGGTCTTAAAGGCCTGCCTCAGGAAATCCTCGTCACACATTCGGGTAAACGTCCACACGCGCACACCGATCAGTAACTCTTCCAACGTAACGCTACACACACGGTCGTTTGATCCAAGGTGACGCTGGAGATCCAGGACGTCTGGGACTGATGGGACCTCCAGGAGATCGTGGGTTGATGGGAATGCACGGACCCCGAGGACCCCCTGGTAGAGCCGACCCAGGTCAGAGCACAGGAGTCTTCCATGAAAAACTATTTGACCCGTTGAGGAACTTTACTTCAATGAGATATCCCGAACTGCGATCAGGACCAGCAGGAGTGGTGGGAGCGAGGGGGACTCCAGGAAGCAGAGGTGTGAGAGGCGATCCGGGTCAAGTTTTCACAGATCAGGTATTCCCTGGAGAAGCAGGGAGACCGGGAAGCCCAGGACCCAGAGGAGCCAAAGGACAACCGGGAAGGGCAGGTAAGCCGCATTTGTGAAAGAATACTTCCTCCTTCATTATGCTGACAGTTGAGTTTTTCTCCCAGGCTATTACTGCCTTCCCGGACTGCCCGGAGTATCTGGGGAACCTGGCGATCGAGGGCCCTCGGGGGCCCCAGGTTACTATGGGTTCAAAGGTCTGTAGTTAGGCTCCAGTCGTTTGTTTTTGCTACCTGTGGAGCCAGACCTAACGGGGATGGGTTTTTGCTCAGGTCGCCAAGGTGAATGCTCCTGTCCTCCGATTGTGGCGAGGGGAGCCCCGGGCCGAGCGGGAGAGCCCGGGTCGGTGGGCTATGAAGGGTCCCCTGGAGCTCAGGGGCCAATAGGGGAGAAAGGCTTCGCGGGAGACGCTGGAGCGACAGGACAACCGGTAAGGAAACAAAAGTCGGAACAGTCATTGCAGCAAACGGGGTCTTAAATCTGGACTCTCTTTGCCAGGCTTGTTCAACTCCAAGAAACGTTCAAATTCGATTCTGTTCTAATTGATTGATTGACTGACTGGATTACAGGGCCTCGGTGGCTTACCTGGTGTCAAAGGGTTCAAAGGTCAAAAAGGAGACTTCCTTGTGGTAGACATTAAAGGCAAGTTGAGTGATTCTGACCTCCGGGGTGAAGTGGATATGGATATTGAGTCGTGTGGTGATGTTAAAATGTCAAGAGAGCTCATCAGAATGTGAATGCTGAAGTCGAGCGAGCTGATGAAAACATTTCCATGTCTCACACTGATCACAATTTTGTTTCCAGGTGAGAAGGGCGATAGCGGTGAGCCGGGTGCTGTTGGCAGACAAGGTTTCCCTGGGAGAAGGGGACGGAATGGACTCCCAGGCCTCCCTGGAGGTCCTGGACCGCAGGTCATTGGCTCCCTCATTGCTAAAGCTCCTAACCCTAATGAGAAAAGTCATTGAAGCATTAATCATTGTATATAACGTTAAGATTTTGGGGAGTCCGCAGACCAGAAAAAAATGGCATAAAAACCATTGCACATGTGTTTTTGTGCTTACTTTAAGTTTGTTTTCAGGGAGAAAGTTACCCGGGGCCTCCAGGGCACCGAGGCCTTCCAGGTCTCCCTGGTCCCAAAGGATTAACGGGACCTACTGGCCCCCAGGGATTAGGTGTGGTTGGAGCAGTCGGAAGGCGGGGGGACCCAGGGGCCCCAGGACCTCTGGGTTTCCCTGGCGTCCCCGGCTTGAAAGGGGTTCAAGGTAAAGCTCCACCTTATTGAAAAGGTTGCTTTAAAAAAAAAAAAAAAAAAAAAAAAAGCAGTTGACAACGTTGGACTCATGATTCACCATTTCCTCGCTAGGCGAAACGCTTACTTGTGTGCCCCCAAAACCTGGAGCTCCAGGACAAAAAGGGGAGGCCGGAGATAGAGGTGAGCACCGTGATGATCATCTACCATCTACTTTTCGATCAACTGTGTATCCGACTCCTGTTTCCCTGCCCAGGCCTCAGAGGACTTCCAGGTCCCCCTGGTTTCTTTGGATTCACAGGGCCTGATGGACCTAAAGGAGAAAAGGGACGGTCGGGACTTCCTGGACCACCTGGACTAGCGGGTACCTATGCATTTTTAGCAGACTTTTGTCCAGTAGCTGTGATAACTGAGATCCTGTCTACCTGTGCCAGGACCGCCAGGTTTTATTGGAGATACTGGAGATGAAGGACTTGAAGGATTCAATTTTTCTGGAGCACCAGGTACTGTTCTGTCTAGGCAGGAGGATTTCTGAGAAAATAGACCATTATAGAGAAGGGTCGATGTGGAATCCATGTATACAATCAGCAAGTGGCGATTACGGCAACAGGAGGAGTGTCCCCACCTTTGCCATGCTAACAAATTCACGTGCGGAATTTCCCAATGATCTCCTTCAGCACGTATACATGTTTTGTACACCAGGCTCTCCAGGTGCACCAGGTACTCCTGGACTTAGAGGACCAGCTGGAGATTCTTATGTGGGGACCTCAGGACCCATTGGTTTCCCAGGGCTAGCGGGCTCTCAGGGACCGAAGGGAATTCCAGGCCAAGCTGGCAAGCAGGGTGTTCAAGGTGAGTGGTAAATCGCAGTGCTGGGTCTGTTGCTTTGTGACATGCTCCAGACGTTCACAATCCCATCTGGAAAGCAACAAACAGGCGGTGATCTGAACTAGCCCCTCTGCGTGAACCAAATAGTTGTTGTCCATCTGTCCAGATTTATAGGTACAGACCAAAAACATTGGTATTCTTTTTAGATTGCGTCTCTTTCTCTTCAGGAGTTCTGGGTCTCCCCGGGAGACCCGGGGTAAAGGGCCAGAGAGGACAGGATGGGGCAATGGGCACTATTGGTCCCCCAGGCCCGATGTACGATTTCTGTGAAAGAGGAAAACCTGGTCCCGCAGGCCCTCTCGGTCGACAAGGCGCAATTGGCCCCCCGGGTAAAGTATGACCTGAGATGAACTCCCTGATGACACGGTTCTTGTTGCAACGGGAACTCGTGATTGGAGTCGGGGAAAGAAGACCTAAAACCTCTCTTTCCTCTTCGTGGCTGTGTTCAGGATGTTTTGGGCAGAAAGGTGAAGTGGGAGAACCGGGATTCCCGGGTTATGGCCCCAGCGGCCCTGTAGGTAAACCAGGGTCATCGGGTTTTCCTGGGTATCCGGGACTTCCGGGCCCGCCCGGTCCCGGCGGAGACTCTGGATTGGCGGGCTCGGACGGCCCGAAAGGTGAGCACCTTCCCGACACTGACATTTTCATCATTGAAGGTTTTTTTTCATTTTTTTTGTCTATCAAGTGCGCTTCACATGGAGATCAGAGTGAGGGCCAACTCAAAGGGGTTTTGGACTCATCCCTGTTCATGAAACACATGACATCATCATCTCTCAATCAGGTCTGAGGGGACCCCTTGGTAACAATGGTGCCCAAGGGGTACCAGGACGGATTGGGTTCCCAGGATATCCAGGCAGGACAGGAGCGAGAGGATCTAATGGACAAGATGGCAGGCCAGGATTTCAAGGTCCCAAAGGAGAGAGAGGTATAAACACAAATCTCCTATCATCCACATCGTATCAGTCAACGGTGGCTCACAGTCCTGAGGATGGTGGTTCAAATCTGGTTGTGCGACCCATGCTTGTATGTTTTCTGTGGGTATTCGTTCCAGGTTCCTCCCACATTCCAAAAACATTCACTGAGACTCCAACTTGTTTGAACTGGTTGTCAGTACATGTCCTGACATTAGCCGGTGACCAGTCCAGGGTGTACCCCAAAGTCAGCTGGAATAGGCTCTCGCTCACCTGCGACATTAATCAGGATGAGCGGGGGAGAAAATGGGTGGATGCGCATCAAAAATCTCGTCTTCTTGTTGTGTCTCTGCAGGCTGTAAAGGGTACCCGGGACCTCCTGGGGAGATACTGGGTGTCCCCATCAAAGGAGTGAGAGGAAAACCGGCCCCCCCCGGTGTCAATGGGTTCCCCGGTGCACGAGGTCCGACTGAAGTGAAGCATTTCGGTATTCGGAAAGAGCTTTCACACCAGACAATTTGGTTGTTTTCTTGCTACCAGGGAGTAAGGGTGCGCAAGGCCTTGTGGGTAAGCCTGGGTATTCGGGCATCGACATGCCCCCGGGTATCGGCGGCCCCCCGGGTCTGCCTGGGTCTTCTGGCAAACCAGGTTTTTCTGGAGGACCTGGGCCTCCTGGACCTTCTGGTTTCCTCGGCTTCCCTGGAGAAACAGGAGATCCGGTAAGATGAGATAACAAAGCATTAAAAAAAAAAAAAAACAAAAAAAAAAACACAAAAAAAACCCCCAATAATAATAATAATCATTCATTTGGTAAAGCTCATGTGTATCGTATTGCTATCAAACGGCGCAGCTAACGTACAAAGGCCGAAAGGTACAGCGGAGCACCGGCATGTTTGTGGTTCAGCCTTTGCAAATTGACCTCCATGCAGATTTTTCTTTTGAGTGATCTCGATCTTCCCTTCTTTTATTATTTATGATAAATAATTACCGTAAGGGTGAAAGGGTTAGCATTAGCAAGAAAAAAGGCGTTGGAACTTCTACCTTCTCATTTTTGGAGCCGCAGTACACGACGCTGTGGGGCATCTAGACTGTACAGTTCTCATCTAATTTTTTTTTTTTTTGGTACTAAATGTTTGAAGTAAAATAATATAATCAATCGTTGAAGTCCGATGACGAGGATTAGGTGGACATGTCTAGAAGATACTGACGTTGTTGTACAGGGTGACCGAGGTTCCTCTGGGAGGTCCGGTGAACGTGGTCGCCAAGGACGTCCTGGGTCCAAAGGTATCGTACATTTATCTGCCGGCATGAAACAGCTCATTCATAGAAATCTCTAAAAACTCTGGTTTTGTGTATCAGGTGATAAAGGAGACTCTCGCAGTAGACCTGGTTTACCAGGGGAGAAAGGGGTCCGTGGATACTCCGGACCTCCAGGTCCGATTGTCACTCAAGAACATTGGAATCTTGGAATGTTGAAGCAATCAATCAATCAGCCGACTCATTCAGTTTTCCTTCATCAGGTCCTCCTGGACTTCAAGGAGATCCCGGAGCACTGGGTTTCAGTGGAGAGCCGGGCCAGAGGGGTTCCAAAGGAGATCCGGGACAGCCCGGGGAGCAGGGACCATCAGGTACAGACAATCATGTGGTCCAAAGGCTTTTCATCATAAACATGAGGCGGTCACGCTGCTGAAAATCGAAAAATCTTAAAGGAACTACAAGTCTTGACAAACGTAAAAACTCTAAATGTGTCCATCAGGAGTGACTGGGCCCCCGGGGCCCAGCGGTCGCCCTGGGGTTCCTGGGCTTCCTGGTAATGCGGGTGCTGACGGTCCCCCTGGACCGCAGGGTCTCCCAGGACTCCAAGGTGATAATTACTTAGTATGTGTTTTTTGTTTTTGTTTTGACGGCCATGTAAATATGACTCATACTGAAGTGATGAAACAGGTCCTCCTGGACCACTGGGACTTCATGGCCTGGATGGACTGAAGGGGGTAAAAGGAGACATTGGCACCAGAGGTACGTCAACTTGCCTGAGAGGAAAAAGGAGACACCCGAAGCACAAAAGTACCGCAACGTGCAAAAGACTTTGTCCACCTTGACGAAAGCAAAGAGATTTTCCGTTGTTATTTCTTCCTTTCTTTGTCCAGCAAGATTTGTCAGGTTTCCTGTGTTGTCTCTTCAGGTCTCAGTCTTACAGGTTCTCAAGGTTCTCAAGGCCTTCCGGGAGAAAAGGGCCCGCCTGGACCTCCAGGTCCTCCGGGTTCATCACAGCCAGGACCTCCAGGACCCAGAGGCCCTGCAGGATCCAGAGGTGTGTGAACCAGGCCTCTAGTTTTTCCAGAAAACCCTTGGAGCCTTCAAAGATCCAGTACATATAATGGCCGAGTTTTGGCTACATCTGCTCAAATACTCACTTTTCATTTGTTTGCCCAGGGCCACAAGGAGGTGTTGGTCCTTCAGGTGAATCTGGACCCAACTGTAAAAATCCTCCACAAGGGATTTTGGGAGATCCTGGTGACCCTGGATTAGATGGAGAGCCAGGTCAGACAGGACGTAACTATTGACAAAGTTTAGTTGATCTGAGACTCGACTGAGCTAAGATTACCTTTCAGGTTACCCCGGTGACAAGGGGGTGTCTGGTCCTAACCCTCCAGTACCTGGCGATGATGGGGACAATGGAGACAATGGATGCCTAGGCCCAAAGGGGGACAAAGGACTTCCAGGGCCCACAGGACAACCAGGCATTGCTGGATCACCAGGATTCAAGGGTGACTGAGTGTTCATAGTTCTGAGCTCAAGCTGCTGTAGTCCAGACCCACCTCAACCTGTGAAGGTCTTCTTACTTTAAAAATGTTTGTGATCAGGTGAGCGAGGTTCTCCTGGCCTGATGGGGATACCTGGAGACACGGGTCCAAGAGGTTTTCCGGGACCAACTGGACCGCTGGGGTCTCAAGGCGGTACAGGTCTGGCAGGTCCAAAAGGGGAGATGGGCAGAGTTTTTCCTTGCTCCGCTCACCCTTCACCTCCACGGGGCCCTCCGGGACCCCCTGGGCTACCTGGTCTACCAGGAAGTCCTAGTTTTCAGGGAGAGAATGGTCTCCAGGGACTCAAAGGTAAGAAGCTACAGGAAGACATCAACCTCCCCAAGGGTCGGCCTCTGTATAGCGCAGGGGTCGCCCAGGGGTTTCCCGTGGGGACCTCGTACCCAGCTCCCAGTCTCACACGCGTAGCTCGTGAAGTGATGGGACATTGTGATTTCCTTGGAAATGTTGACGTGATCATGAAAAAAAATGTAAACAATTGGACAACATTCAAGAAACATTGATCTGTTCTCAGTTTCAAAAAGGTGTAACACGACGACGGTTTTTGGTGCGCTGCAGGTAGGAAAGGCGATGCCGGGCGTCTGGGGCCGCAAGGCCCTCGGGGGCCACCGGGTCCCGACGGGGAGCCCGGTCGACGAGGCCTGGAGGGGGACAACGGCGAGGTGGGAGCCAAGGGTGAGATCCGAAGTTCAAACCCTCAGACCAGACTCAGACTGGGTGGGGGCTGCCGCAGAGCAAGCGACTTGGGTGCAGCGCAGTGTGACGTCGTGCTGGTAGTTGTGGTGACGGGCCCACCGTTTTGCCGCTTTTTGTCATTTGCATCGCAGGCGCAAGATCGCAGATGCAATCCTCATTTGAAAATGTCAAGTTTTGATTGTGTGATGTCTTTCTTGGCACACACAAAAAACCCTCCTGGTCGGGGGGGTTGGGAACAATCCGATCCTTGACAATTGTGCTACGTTGTCGGTGTATCAACTTCAAAGGACACAAATCTGTGTAGCACCCTTGTTGGCTGATAAGAACCCCAGAGGTTGCAGTTTTTCGCCAGACGCGCAAGGCGAGGGTTAGTGACCAACTAGAATTTGTTTGCCATTGTTCGATTGAGTGGCGTCGCTCGGTGTGCGCCAGGCCTTTCGCTGAAAAGTTTTGACTCAGAGAAAGAAACTGACGACTGATATGATTTCCTTCTCCTCAGGCGATCCTGGTTTGATGGGAGACCGTGGACCTCCTGGACCGTCCAGAGCCTTGAACGCAGGCTTCCTGTTGGTCATGCACAGCCAGTCCAAAACGCTTCCATCGTGCCCACAGGGGATGCGAATTCTGTGGGCCGGCTACAGTCTGTTGTACCTGGAAGGCCAGGAGAAGGCGCACACTCAGGACCTCGGTACTCCTCTCTTCCCCCCTATTTCCCGGTCTCGTCTAACTCGGTCGGGCCCGGTGTCTGACGGGCGGCCGGCTGGCCGGCGGCCGACCAGGCGTCGCCGTGGCGATGGTCAGGGTTCTCGGCTGCGTTCAGACACAAGGCTAGAGCTAAAAACAAGCAGGGTCCAAAATGAGCAGGTGTGGATGATTTCGGTTTGGTGTTCCATATCACGTAGGAATACATTCAAGCCCCGTTTAGCATGGGGGATGTGTTCCAGAGCCACCCGCAACGAGTCAAAAGAGAACCCGGATATAGTTTTACCTCTCCATTCCACTTATTCCCCGAGCACCCGGTCTCACACCCACCTCAAACAAAAGCGTTTGTCACGTTCACGCAGAACACGTTTCGCATCGCCAAAGTCACCGAGCTTCTTGCTAACGGAAAATGCAAAATGCCACAGACCGGCTTTGGAAATGATTTCAAGCTTCCAAACAACTGCTACGGTGACGCTGAGGTTGCCCAGCCGCCGGGTGGTGGACCGGTTTTAGGTCGCAGTCAATTTAGTGCCGGGTAGACTGGGTTTCTTGACCTTCCCAAGGAGGGGCACGGTGTGCGCGCGAGCATCGATCTGGTCCCAACTGTACAATCCGCGTAAGTTCCAAAAAAAGCGACTGCTTGATTGAAGGAAGAACGGATTCCATTTCTTTCCCGGGTGCGTAAAACCTGCTTGCACTTTCCAGGCCAGGCGGGCTCGTGCATGCGCGTCTTCTCCACCATGCCGTTCGCCTCGTGCAACACGGGCACGTGCTCGTACGCCGGCCGCAACGACAAATCCTATTGGCTGTCCACCACGGCCGCCGCGCCCGCCTTGCCGGTGGGCGGGGCCTCCGTCGAAGAGCACATCAGCCGCTGCGCCGTGTGCGAGGCGCCCTCGGCTCCGGCGGCTCTGCACAGCCAGTCGTCCGTCCTGCCGCGGTGCCCGCCCGGCTGGACCAGCCTGTGGACCGGATACTCCTTCCTCATGGTGGGTAGCCCGAGGATGGAATGTTTTCACGATCCACGCCGTTCCGTCGCCACTGGGCGGCTTCAGAAAGACCGAAACGGATTTGAAACCGCATTTCGAATTGATTTCAATTGGCAAAGACGAACCGAGACGCCGACGTTTTGAGTTTACGGCTGCGCTCTTGGAACTAGTTCGACTCCGATCTTGGTTCAGGGCCGGAACATTGGAGCGTCGACTGGACCCGTTCGCTTTTGTCGTACACGAAACCCGTTTCACTGAAACAAGAACAAGTTGTGACAACATTGTCAACTGAGTAACAAACACACGCACACAAAAAAAAACTCCACTCAATACGGCACTTGAACAAAAACACACCACTTTCTGACCCTAAAGCAGCGAAAATGATTTTTGTGCGTACACCCATTTTTGACATGAATATTCTTTGCTTTTGTGATGCCTCAAAGTGAACCAACAAAGTTCGTCGTCGACTTTTCTTTCCTTTCGTGGCACGCGTACGACTCAGTTTCTTGCGTTCGGGGTACGTCGAGATGGTTCCCGTGCTCGAATGGCCCCCAAAAATATTCAGCTGCGAACTCGACAAAGACATCAGAGGAACGAGAGATGCGAAAATGAAATGAATAAGTTGTCCGGTACGGCACGACGTCAACATTCATTGTTTCATTTTGCCACTCGTGCGCGCGTCGCCTCAGTGGCCCCAATCGGACCTTTGGGACGCTTGCTTGCCGTTTTTGTTTTCTTTCAAAGAGCAAAAAAAAAAAAAAAAAGCCAGTCAGCACCTCTTGACCTTTGTCCACGTTTGGATTTCAGCACACGGGAGCGGGCGACGAGGGCGGAGGTCAATCTCTGACGTCGTCGGGAAGTTGCCTGCCGACCTTCCGGGCTCAGCCCTTCGTGGAGTGCCAAGGCCCTCGCGGGACCTGCCACTACTTCGCCAACATTTACAGCTTCTGGCTGACGGCGCCCGACGCCGTCGCGCAGCACGGAAGCGACGTCGGACGCTGCAACGTCTGCGTCAAAGTCGGCCGCTCGTGAGGCGACGGGGACGCTCCCGGCGCGCAGAACTTTCACACCTTTGAAAGAACAGGCGCCTGAAATTGTCAGAAATGGAAATAAACATATCTTTTGGACTTTCTCCATCGTGCTTTTCTGGCTATTTGAAGGCCTTTCGTGCTCAACTTGCACTCGGGAAGATTTTCCAGCCTATCGAATTGCAAGAAAACCCATCCAGCGCCGCAAACCCGACATCCGAGTGGACCCCCGGCTTACGTTCGGCAGATTGCTCTGCTTTAACAGGCGAGTGCAAACGGGGGGAGACCACAAGTTGCATTCATTTTCTGAACCGCTTATCCTCACGAGGACCGCGGGAGCTGCGTAGCCTATCCCAGCTACAGTTACACCCCGAACTGGTCGCCGGCCAATCGCAGGGCACATAAAACTAACAACCGTCCGCACCCACTTCGAGTCTTCAATGAAGCGACCCTGCATGTTTTCGTGATGTGGGAGGAAAACGGAGTGCCCGGAGAGAAGCCACGCGGGCACGGGGAGAACACGCAAACTCTACACATGGTCGACAGCTGCGCGGAAAACAAGCTAGCTATTTTTTTTTTTTTTTTGCCTCACCGCATCTTAGGTTTATTGTCACATTGAACATAAAACAGATGATTAAATCTGAAATTTAAAACAATCGGACAGACAGCCTGCGAGTTAAATGCTAACATCGTGGAAAATGCCACAGACGAGCTAACTACCAGAAAACACCGTTGACATGCTAACGGTTAGCATGGATAGTTGAAATGCATTCCAATGAAACGGTGGCGCAACACAACAATAATCCCACACAGGCGTTTTCGGGGGTTGCGCAGCGCTGGACCGAACACTTTCAAAGCGGTCCACGGCACATCTAGGCCACGAGGTTTTCCGGAGCGGCGAAAAGCCCGGATTTCCTTCCCGCTGCCATTCAAGGTACTTTTTGCGGCGGCTCGGCTGGCCAATCCCGTGTTGTGAGCGAACGGGAAGTGAAGGCTGCACACTTGCGCGCGTCTGCTTTTAATGTCACGCGTCAGACAAATTCCTTGTGCGTTGTTACATATTTGCCCATTAAATCTGATGGGGTTTGCCTTTCATTTCCCTTTTTTGTTGTTGGATCTGTTTGAACCCAAGCAGAAGATATCAATTTTAATAACAGCTCGGCGTCCACATCTGTAACAGGTGACGTCCCGAAAGAAACCCGCGCGGTCGACGCGCCTGCATTAAGGGTGCAAATTACAAGACGGCGTACGGCAAAGTCTCAGGACGGGCTCGCTCGGGTAAGTCTCCTTTCTTACTTGGCCTCGCTCTGCACGTCCTTTCTGCGTCTCCCAAGTCACGATTGTTTTAATGTTTGATGAAGCTGTCAAGCATTATTTGGATTACAAGAAGAATTTGATAAATGTTCATCACTAATTTAGAATCATCGCATTATTTCAAATTGATAATTTCATTTGAGGACATCTGTCAAAAAAAATCCTTTTCCAAAATAAAAGCAGCTGTTTGCAAATGTCTTAACTTGACAAAAAAAAAAAAAAAAAAAAAAACACAAAGCTACTTCGGCTGCTTTCACAGAGGATGACAAAAATCATCTTCATCCACAGAAAAGCAGAGTAGCACTTAAGCTCAGCCAAAGCAGGATGTCGAAATCCGGAGCTCATTAGCGAGCCACGAGTGACGTCGACAAAAGAGCCGCGAGAGGCTCAAGATAAAATGAAAAAACACATTTGCTGCACGGAACACCTGAGCTCAGTAAGCTGGAACAGGATATTGCTCCTTCGGTTCCCGTCACGTGACCTCAGCAGGGACGTTCCAAGTTCCCTGACCTCAAACGTCCAAGTGTCAGCGTGAGACTCCGCCCACCGCGCCGCCGTGAATCGAAATGTCCAAGATGGCCGCCCTTCAACCATTTCTCACTCTTATCACAAGATGGCGGCAGTCGGACGCGACATTGAACCTTCCGCTCTGGAAAAAGATTCAAAGTTACAAAATTTCCACACGCGCATGCAAGACCTGAGAAAACGTTCGCCCGGTTACCGCCGCTGCGTTTATCAGTACGCGGGATGAAGAGCACGAACGCTGTCCTGAGACGGGGCCACGGACGACCTGTCCGAGGAGCCCGCGTCGGGCTCCCGAAAACCGCCCGGCGCAAACTCCCGTGCCCCCAGGAAGTCCACGTCGTACGCCATCTCAGGAGGTCCAGGAAGACTTTCTTTGCCCGGTCGGAACTTGGCTCCTATGACGCGACCCGCCTGGAAACCCTCGAGGACCTCGGTTCTGCCCCACGGCGGCTGCGCATAGTTTCCGTCGGCGCGAAGCCCGGGTGGGGCGACGGGGGGCGGCGCTGCGGGCGGATCCGGTCGGGCCAGCTTGCAGAGGTAGCCGAGATTCCGGGCGGGGAAGGCGCACTCCGCCGCGAGGTCCGAGCGGGGGTTCTTGCACGGGGGCGACCCCTCGGGGGGCAGCTGCAGGTGGCTCAGCTGATGCCGGGTCCAGACGGGCTGCCGATGAACGTGGGCAGCATCCGCGGGAAAAGCGGCAACTCCGTTAGCGACCGACGGACAGCGCTGCGAACGCATAGCGGCGGCGGACGGCACTAGGGGTCGGTCGGGCGGCGCGGCGCCGGGACCCGGCCCCGCGAGAGGCGCGGACACCCTGGAGCTGGCGTTGATGAGCAGGTTCCTGCTGATGGGGCTCGGGTTGGCGATCTGGCCCTCGCAGACCGAGGTGGTGCCTGCCCCGGCGCGGGCCTGACATATTTGATTTATTTGGTGCACGATGCTGCTCAAGTCGCTCCCCCGATGTTGCAAGCTGGCCGCCAAGGACAACGGGATGGTGGAGGTAGATACCGTTACATTTGGAGGCGCGTCCGAGTCTGGGAGCTTGCGAGCTCCGTAAGCGCCCGGGGGAGCCTGCTGGAGGCCGCCGTACGTGGCTTCTGGAGTCTGGGTGTGGGGTGATTGGTACGTGCCGGCTACGCTGCCCGGGGCCTGGGGGTGCGCCGGATGAAGTCCGCCGAGGGCCTGGGGAAGGACCGGTGAGGCGGCGAGCCTTTGGCCGTGTGACTGCAGACTCGTTTCAGGCATACGGCACAGGTCCGGAGGGGCGGCGCCCAGTAGGCTTTGAGATGCGGGCGGCGCCCGATGCTTCAGCACGTGCACGCGAGAGACATCGGGCGGCGCCATACTCTGATGCCGCTGCGACGGGTCGTGAGCGAGTCTCTGGTGCGGCGGCGGCGGCGGCGGCAGCCTGTGGGACTGGCGCGACTCCGTCAGGGGAAAAGGGATCTCCTTGTGGCCAGCGTACCGGTTCATGGCGGGTGTGCGGGGTTGGCGGTTGCAGCTCGAGAGCAACCGCCCGGCGGGCCCGGGAAGGGCGGCCGACGGGCTTCCGCTCGGTCCGACGGGCGCGAGATCGGGAGGCCGTCGGTGGCCGTCGGAGGCGCTGTTCGGGCCGTTAACAGTCCGGTGAAACCGGTTCCTCTCCGGAATATCGACGCCGATGCTGAGCGGGTGACCGGCGACTTTCTCGGCATAAGCGTCCAACTTTGCGGGCTCGGGGCAGCCGGCGGATCCGAAGCCCCCTGAAAGACGGGTCAAAACACACGCGTTGGCGCCACGCCCGGCAGGCAGGAAGGAAGGATGTCGTGGAAGGTCGGCGCGCTTACATTTCTCCAGTCCGCCGTTCATCGGCGTGCGCGGGAGAAGCGCCGCGTCAACGTTTTGTCATCGGCGAGTCGCCGGTGACGGTCTCCTTGCCTGCAAATGGACAATGACGACGTCAACAACACGCAGCTCAGATTTCCAAACGTTACGTCAAATTGGAAAATCTCACACCATAACAACAAGTACGCCACGAAAAGTAGATAAGACAGCAGTTGCTGTACAGTTGAAGCCACAAACGTACATCCACGTTTCATTTTTTTTTGTCTGAAGTCAAATCAGGATCACCAAAATTATGAGTTTGCTATTAGTTAGCTCTGTGGTTAGAGCGTCGGTTTGGTAAAGCAGGGGTGGTGAGTTCGCTTCTCAATGGGGGCTCCGCTCCCCGAGAGGGGTCGCGTCAGGTCAGGAAGGCCGCCCGGCGTAAAAACTGTGCCAAACAAATATGAGCTGTGGCGACCCCTAACGGGACAAGCCCAAAGAAAGTTGCTTGTCTTAATGACAGGTGACATTTCTTTTGAGAATTGTATTTACATACATTTCTTTAGCCTGGCGTCACTCGTCACCTCTGACTCGGAGAAGTACTGCTGGACATTTTCAAAGAATGCGCCCGAGTTGCGCCAGAGCTTAAAGGCAAAGCGGCGGCAGTCACAACTATGAGGCCTCCATTCAACTTGCGCGGACGGCGACTGCGCTGAGGTCGCTGCGGCTCAGCGACATTTTCATACTCGACCTCAACCCGTGCGCTCGGTTTTGAAAATGCGCTGCAGTTCCTCTCCGAGTCAGAGGTGGCGCTACAGCTGGACTTGGCGAGGACGTGTTTCCTCAGCACATTTTGGTCATTTCTGGTCGCCGCTTTTACTTTCCTTTTCGTGACAAGGAACAAAGCAACAACAACGGCGACCGTGGAAAGGTGTCCGCCTAAAACAATTGTGACTGAGCCACCAAAGGATCCGTTTAATTACGCTGCAAAATTGATCGAGAAGGCGACGGCGAAGGTGGCACGGAGAGCCGGCCGGGAGCAACCGGAGTACCTTTAGTCATGTGACTAAACGGACCAATCGCAAGAGCTGAGCTCCACGGTTCTCGCTCTGCAGCGCCCGCATTTTACGCCGCCAGAATATGAAGACCCTTTCGAGGAGGACTTTGTCTCAAATGTCTCGACGTACAATAAAGCCTCCGATCTGAAGGAGTGTTATTATTACGTCGATTTTGGACATCAATTCAAAAAAATGTTTGAAATCCACGCATTATCTGGATACGTGGCAGCTTTCACAGCCAGACCCGGAAGAAAAGTCCTCGCCCCCGCCCCGTGACGTCATCTGTCAAGCGAGACCAAGATGGCGACATGTTGTGCCCCAGACTGTAACAACGATGAGAAAATGCAAACAAATTTCTTGCATTCTTTAACCTCCCGTGGGGTCATTTAATGACGATTATTATGAATTAATTCATACAATTGTTTTCCACAACAAGCCAGCTCGTGGACGTTCTCCGTTCGGGTCAGAACAGGAAGCACAGAAAACGTGACAAACGCTGATCGGCTGTCACTTTTCCAGACGGGCTCGCTGGAACGTCTGAGCCATAGAGAAGAATTCCATCACAGTTTTCAATTTATCCGTGGATAATTTTGGCATTAAAACAAACATTGAACCCTCATCTACTAACTTTTAATGTGTGCCCCCATTCCTGTTTTTTTTTTTCTCCCTCTCAACAAAGTTCTCCTTCAGAGGCCTTTAAAAAAAAAAAAATCAAATGACATCACATGCGACAAGGAAGTCATAGAATAGAAATACATAATGGACGTCTTTGTAAGAGTTGGATCGTGTGGCCTTTGACAAGTCATCAGACGATGATGATGAATTTTTGTCTTCTTCTAACGTTTTAGTATGGGGTGGAATACAAACAAGCAAAAAGTCACCATCATTACAGAAAATCAGGACACACAACACATGAAATCCAGCTTGCCTAATACACCCAATATATTACTTGATTATTTTCAAAAAGAAATCAATCATTTTTCCAAATTGTTGATCGACATTTGTGAAAATGTCATTTCTCCAATGAGATTTGTCATACAAAATCGACTTGACGGTCACAATTACTAGTAAGAATGTCCAAAACAAAGTGAAAGATGTGGTTCTATCCACAGCGATGACCATCGTTCCATAATTGGGCAGAACGGGACGCTTAAGTGACGTTTGTCGTTCGCGTCTGTGTGCTGGAGCTAAGCTAGTGCTAGCCATTGGCTCGAGACGTCCAAGAGTTCCATCCGCAAAGCGCGTCAAGTACTTACGCTGCTCGGTTGACTAGCGACGTGACAGCTTCGGCGTCATTTTTCAAGAGGGACGACGAGAGCACATTTGCACGTTGGAGCGAATCGGCGACAAAAGTCAACGCTGCTAGCCTGCTAGCACGGAGGACCCCCCCCCCCCCTAAGCTAACAGGCGGCTAGGCGTCCGCGGAGAACGCCTGAGAAAAATTAGTAGGGTCGCCGCAATGTACGCCTGAAAGCAAAAAAAACGTCGATGGTATTATGAAAATTAAAATTTAAAAATAAAAAACCCCAAATGATCTCCAATTATTTTTAATCATACTACACCGTACACGACAGGATCCGTACCTCAACTCGTAGAAATTCCACGAGAACTAATCAGCGTCGCTATTAAAGCAAAAAGGTCTCTCTGGGATGATGCATGCATGCATGCATCCATCCAGTTTTCTTACAGCCTATCCTCACGCGGGTCGCGGTCGTGCTGGATCCCATCCCAGCTGACTGCGTAAGAGCCGGGGTACACCCTGAACCGGTCAATAGAAAAACACGTTTCCCTTTTTTGGAGATAATAATCTGACACCAATAAATTGTATGGCTGGCGACAGCAGAATTGTAAAACTCAAAAACGTCACCTTCGTTTGGAAACTTCAAAGACAGCAAGCCAACTTTGATCATTCATAGGAGTAAATCATTTGTAAAAGTCAAAGTGCAATTTGTCACAGAATTTGAAATCGACCAAATTCGGACACGAACGGTTTCGTCCTGATGCCAGCGATGATTCACATCTCGAGGGAGCCATTTTTGTGTGTGTGTGTGTGTACAGTACAGTACAAGATCCTTGCTTCGCAACGAGAGCGATGTGTGACACTGTACAGTATATGGATTGAGGACAACGTTAGCAGCGGCTGTCAAGGACAGTGACGAACCGGGATCACGTGACCGTCAGCGTTTCCCTGACAACGGACTCGGCTCGCGTGACCTTTTCTCGTCAGCGCGATGATGATGTCGTCGCAAAAACAATCTTTTCGACAAAGTCGTACGGTACATCAACAATCGTAACAGTCATTTGTCAAATCACAAAAGAACAAAGCAGAAAATGCACAAAAATGTTTCAGTGGAACGTGTCTTCCGTGCACTGTACGGGGTTGAGTCATTTTTACATACTTTTCTTCTGAAATGTGTTTGCTGTTTGGAAGCGCTATCGATGATATCTAGCGTATCGCACGTATGAAACGCGCAATAAAACAAGGAAGACGTCTCGCCTTACAAAGGGATTTGGAATCGGTGGATGTGTCACAAAAGACGATTCGGGTGAGGTTGGCGACGTCGTCGCTAACACGTCATGACAAAGTCACAGTGCTTCAGCTGCATTATTTTAAGTACAGGGATTTCTGTACAAAATGAAAACAACGGGCACTTAGTCCTTCATGTTGTCACGTGTTGCTCGACTTGAGCCAAACATATTTTCAAGTTCCAATTCCAAACTCCGTCTGAAAGTCATTTTTCTGTGTTAGTGCAATGCGTCACAGTGCCCCAGTGGAGTGCAATCGCTAAACCCGATCCACATTCCCACACAACTGCAACTGCAAGGCCGGACAGGGAGAAATTCCCACACCAAACCAGCCAAAGTGAAGAAGATGACAGCGCTGCTGACGATCGCGGGGAACTCGGAGCGGCGCCGTTCCGCCCGACCGCCAGAGGAGCTCCAAACCCGTTTTGGGCCGACCTGCCTGCGCCGTTCACGCGCTCGTCTCGGTCGTCTTCTGCAGCGGCAGAATCTGCGAGCAGCAGATAGCGGCGTCAAGACGCCCCTCGCCGTGACAAAAGGCGCTCGACCGAAATCATCGACGGCAATAACGCGGCCCTCCGTAGGCGAAGATGGCTTCCGTCTCCGTCCAGCTACGCCGCCGACCACAAAAACGAAATCAGAGAAGTGGCGACCAAATCCTACTACTGTTTCCTTATTCTATTCCTGTATTTCAAAGTTGTGTGGATGCGCTGCGACGCCTATCAGTGATCCTTTCCAGTGTTGCAGGTATTTTATTTGTCCACTTGAGGTCACCATCCGCACACGGAACCTCAGCAAATGCCACATTCACGAGCTGGATAGCAAAAGGATTGGCATCTTACTGACCAAATGCATCATGGGTAGTCGGAGGCAGGCAGATTGCCCCGCCCCCCTCCCACACACACACACACACACTTCAATTATGTGTGAAGTATAATTTTCGTTTCAATTGGGAACTTGCAAACGGGTTGACTCTCCGAACTTTTCCCCTTGGCACGGCGTCTCAGTGCTTGTGCGTGTCGCCATTTGTCGTCACGTGACATGGGGATCGCGCAAGCCCCCCCCCCCCCCCCCATGTATCCAAGACTTTACTGTCGGTGTGGCGCAAGTACACACGCATCGCGCTACTGAGCATGAAAACGCGAAGAAGACGAGAGGCACGCAACAGGCGGCCGCTGGCTCACACTTGCTGTGGCTTTCGTTGCGACTGCCGCCGGTTTTATCGGCTACAAATGCCTCTTTGTGTCGTGCTAGATTTATCCCCGACTATCATATCCATTCTTGGCTCTTATTGATTTGTTTGTTTGTTTTTTCATGGATGTTCTGAGTGCAACATTCGCTAATAACGGGAGTTATTCATGGAAAATGCTCAACACTGTGATGTGCTGTCAGTTTCCGATGAGTTGAACCTTTTGAAAACGGGATCAAGATGAAGCAAGTTCTGACCGACGGACGAACGTCCTCGTATCGGGAAATTACGCGGAGCGGCCCACACGAGCACCGTCGTGTCACCGAGAATGAATTCGATTCGTCAACGTCGGCGCGGCGGTGCAAAGACGATCGGCCGATACGCACGCGTCACGAAACGCTCAACCCGTCCTCAGAGTTGCGAAAATCAGGCAAAGCGCGAAGCTAAAGCGCAGCGCGGCTGACTCGGGATTGCGGGCGACGGCGCGCGTGACCTTCGCGGACAGCCGGAAAAAGACGCGTCCGGTCTCCCGAACTTTTGGGAAAGCGCAAGGAAAGGTCTGCGGCACCTGGGTCAAGTTGACGTCGGCGAGCGCGCCGACCGGAACGGGAAGTCCAGCCGGGAGTCGGTGGACCCGGCGGCCGGCGTCCCCGGCCAGGATGACGATCTCGCCGGTCTTGGCCAACGGATCTGCGGGAGCGGGTCGAGTCGGGTCGGGTCGGGTCACTCCCCGTCCGCGCCGAGTCGGGAGACGGGCGTCGTTACCCGGGGCAGGGCCCGGAGGACCAGCGCGGTCTCGGCGCCGTAGCGCCGGTAGGCCTCGGCCTTCAGCCTCATCCTCTCGGCCTCGGCCGCGCCCACGGCCCGCACGCGCGACGCCTCCGCCTCGCCGATCTTCCTGATCTTCTCCGCCTCGGCCTGCGCCGCCAGCACGCGCTCCTTCCTGAAGACGGGCGAGAAAAGGCGAGCGGCCACGTCGGTCGCCATTACCGACTCGTTTATTTGAGCGGAGCCGACGGGCGACTGGAGAAATCATTTGAACGGCGGCCGTCTACAAGTCGAGTTCCCAAAAAGCAAAGTCGGCCGCTCGATTTGAAATATCCGGCGAGAAGCTCGTTGGGGCCCACGCGGCGTGACGTGACGTTTCAATGGCCCTAAAAGCGGACGAGACCGGCCCCGAGCGTTTCTCACTTGTGCCCTCGGGCCAGCCGCAGCATCTGGAAGGCTCGGGCCTCGGCGGGCCGCTTGACGGTGGCGACGAGCTCCTTGTCCGCGCGCACGACTTCCTTCTCCTGGACGGCGATCTGCTTGCGCCGCCGCACCACCAGGATCTCCAGCTCCTCCCAGCGGATCTTCTGCTGCTCCTTGGCCGCCTGCAGCTCGTACGCCAGCTGGGCCTGAGCTTTCTGACAACGTACAAACAAAAGCGTCGGCCTGACTTTCAAACTAAATCTTGGCTTCCCTCGTCAGCCAAATAAGAAGATGTGCACAGTTGGCCACTTTCAGACAAGACAGAAGTTGTCATCGTTACAAGGGTTTTTTTTTTTTTTTTTAATACCAGGGGCGTCGGTTAGTAGGGACTCCTCCTCCTCCTCCTCCTCCTCGTAGTAGTAGTAGTAGTCGTAGTAGTATATGGACCTCCGCAGGACTGTACACCGTTTGGGCGTTGCGTACCGAGAGAATTGAGACCCCCTTAAATTGTTTGACTCTGTTGCACTGCGGCCGTTTGCTCAAATCTCCATTGGAATTGGTGAAACATTTATTCAAATCATAATTGTCTGCAGATGTTGAAAAAGTCGACAAAGCAAGGAGCCAAAAGTACATTTGCAGTACCGGCATTTGAAACGAATCATTCAAGTGGGCATGAATTTGTGAAGGCCCAAAACTTTCCTTTCAATTTTAAATGGAGGGAAGGACGCAGGGAGTCATTCCTTCATCAACGCGTGCACCCACCGCTTGCGCGGATTACGACATTTCCACTTGTATTACTGATCACTCGCCACGACAAGCGCACGCCCGGGTTTTTGCCGACCTCGGTGTTGACCTCCCGGTTGAAGTCCGCTTTCTGCGGCTCCAGTTCACGCTTGGAGTCGGCCATCTTGGCGTCTGCCCGGAACTTGACGTCCATCATCTCCTTCCTGACAGGCGGGACGGACGCGTTATTGGGATCGCCGCAGCGTCCGTCCGCGGAAACTTTCATTCACGTTGATTTGGCGAAAGGAGTGTCGCCCAAAAAAAAACAAAACAAAAAAAAAAAACTCTTGGCGATAATATGTTCCAGTCTCACACCCCGATACAATACAAAAAAGGGCTCTCAATAATTTTGCTTTTTATAAAATCACTGTTAATAATTCAAACAATCATGATTGAATGTTATATTTTCCAAGCCACTTATCCTCACAAGGGTCGGAGCCTCTCCCGGCTAACCGCACCCTGAACCGGTCGCCGTTTCGACACCGTCGCCGAGTGGGAATCGATCTCCGAAGTCAGGCGCGTGTACCGGGACGCCGTCAGCGACCGTGTCGATTGCACGCTTCAATTCAATTCAATTCAATTCAATTCGGTCCATTGCTCCTTCTGGTGCGCTCGCACTGGCCACCGGGAGGCAGTAGTGCGCCGGACGACCAAAATGAAGAGTAGACAGTAAACCCGTAATAATCATTTGTCATGGGGTATGAAGAATATATGCCTGTGGGTATTGTTATATTGTCTGTCCTTGTGTTGCCCCACCGTTGGTGTTCAGCATGCGTCGCTTCAAAGGTTGCAAAACAAAAACTGTGTCCGTCGATGCCGATCGTTAGCAAGTGTACGGAACTTTCCACTACGCTAGCGTTTGGCGCCCTCTTACCCGTATCCCGGCATCCCGCTCGGCTTCCGCCACGCCGACGTCCGCGTCCCGTCGGACGGCGGCCATTTGGGACTTGCCCAGCGAGCTCAAGTAGTCCAGCTTGTCGTACACGTCCTGCGAGATCGAAACGTGAGCGCCGCGCCTGCGCCGCCGACGGAAGGTCGTGGCTTCCCACCTTGATGGTGAAGCTAAGAATCTCGACGCCCATGCGACCCACGTCGGGCGCCGCCACCTCCCGCACCCGTTTGGCAAACTGGTCTCGATCCCGGTAGATCTGCTCCATCGTCAGCGTCCCTACGTGTGCGCCGCAAACACCGGCGTCACTTCAGAAGGAGATCGTGGGGAGGAATTTGGGGGGCGGATAATAGCTAACGCCAAAGTGAAATTCATGAAAACGCCTTCTTTCCTTTTGGAATGATCAAAAGGGAACATTTTGGCTTCCCTGGAAAAGCTGAACATTCAATCGGGCTCAGGCGAACAATCATTTGCAATCAAGTACGGCCCGGAAGAGCCGAGCCAAGTTGGATTCGGATGCGTTTTTTTCCTGGCAAATGATGGAATGTTAGGGAAAGCCGGGATAGAAATGATGGAATGTTGACGTAGTCAGGACCTAAGATGGAGCGCAGGTGTCCCTCGAGGGTCTGCGGAACCACCGCTTTGATCTCCGTCACCGACTTGCCCAGGAAGTGCTCGCACGCCAGCGCCAGGAAGTCCGACTCCGTCATCAGCTTCACCTGCACGCACGCACGCGCAGCGAGTCAGGACGCACGCCCGAGTGCTTCCCGGAGTGTTGGAAACGTTCGGCGACTTCTCCTTAAGCCTCGGCTCTCGTCTCCGAGATGGAAACGTTCAAATGTGTGTTCCTTCCTTGGGACTAACACGCAACGCACGCGCGCGCAAAAGTGGGCAAACGTGCGCTCCCCCGACTAAGATCGGTCGACGAGCAGCACATTGACCAATGAGTGATTGGTTTTCTACCTGAGCCACGCCCGTGACCGTTATGGCCACGCCTTCCGCCGTCTCCACGTCCTCGCAGCGCGGCTTCAGCGTCATAATCTCCAGCGTGATTCTGCACGCACACGTGCGGGAAATCTCCATGACAACAAATTCAATAACTGTCAGCGTTGGCCCGCTTCAGATTTCAAGGCTGGAAAAGCAAATCAAGGAAGCTTTTTGCTCCCCCTTGAAGTTTGCTTCCCCCCCCCCCCCCCTTCCTTCCTCCCGATACTAGCGTCTTGCCTAAGGCCTTTTCGGGGTTCACCTTTGCGTGTCGGAGAGGAGCCACCAAGCCCAGGACCAGCGTCTTGGAATCGGATCCGCAGCAGCCGCCTAAAACAAAACCACCACACGAATCAGTCGCTCTCCTCGCTGCGGCGGGATGGCCCACGGCGACAGCGTCCGCCGAAAACCCCGTTTAACCAGATTTGGGGCTCGGTGATGAAAAACTGATTTGGAAGAGGACTCCAACGTCGGCGGGCTCGCGTTGGCTAATTTGTCAACCCAGCAACTTGTTGCGGCATTTTACAATCTCAATTCAACAAGTAGTTCAGCAACATTTCACAAAGACCCAAATCCAATCCAAACGTCGTCATTCCAAAGTCTTTGGTATTATTTGGTGGGATTTTTGGGGGGGCAGGATGAAGCCAGGGAAAAAATGAACGGCACGTTTAACGCCAAAGACAAACAAGCCTTTCCAATATAAGATTTATTGTTTGAATTTGAAATGGCCCTGTGCCTCATTTTGGAATTATTTGCTCTCCTCCTCCTGACGGGCGGCTTTCGGAGCCCGTCCCGGATGACTTTGGGCCAAGCGGGGAAGGGAACGCCGCGGACTGGTCTCTGGGCTACCGCACGGGACGAATACTGCAATGAGCGTTTGCACCTACAGTCACTTTGGTCGCCTTGAATGAACCTACTGTGGCATCCTGCTCTTTGACACGAGGGAGGGTGCGAGCCCGGATTCGAACCCACCACCTCTGAACTGCCAGGCAGATCTGCTTTGTTTTCAGGACTATTTCGTCCTTGCCGTTCGGACGACCAACTGGTTAGCACGTCTGCCTCACTGTTCAGCGGCTGCAGGTTAAAATCCCGGCCCGCCATTGTGGACTTTGCATGTTCTCCCCGTGCCTGTTGTGGCTTTCCTCCCACATCCTCAAAACATGCAAACCGGGTGAATTGAAGACTCCAAATTGCCCATAGGTGTGAATGCGAGCGCGTCGAGTCGTTCGTTTATTTGGGCCCTGCGGTCGGCTAGCGACCAGTTCGGGGCGTAGCCCGCCTCTCAGCCGAAGATAGCTGGGATGGGCTCCGCAACGCCGATCCAGAAATTGGATGGATGAATTTTTCGGAGTCTTTAGCAATTTGACATTTTCCAAGAAAGTAGAAAAAAAAAAAAAGAAAAAATAATTACGCCCGACTCACAACTTCACTCATGATACTAATGATTTGAATGAGAACTTGGGGGGGGGGGGGGCTAATGAGGACTAGAATGGACGCCGATATGCGACAAACGTTTCAATCAGAGGTGACGTGACGCACCTCGCTTGTTTTTAGCTGCAATTTGCAAGCAGCAAACCCAAGTTGAGGTGCGGGGGGTACCCGGGGACCCAAAAGCAAGCAAGGCTTCTTACCAGAAACCACCAGGGCTTCGTTCGGGCCAACCGTCAAACAGTTGCCCATCTTCGCCACCTGCCCGCCGACAAGAAAACTATTAATAGAGAGAAAAAAAAAAAAAAAAAAAACCTCCGCACTAGCACAACGAAACGTTATTTGTCCACGCGATTAATAGAAAAGACAGACGACCACTTGGCCAATTGCGGCACGACTAACAAGCTTTAGTTAGTCAGATGTAGTAGAGATGTCCTGTCATCGCGATGACGACAAAAGGTACCCCAGTCAGTTGTTGCCTGACCCTAATCCACGTTAGGGGGGTTGCGTGGCGGCCATATTAGTGGTGGCAAACGTCCCGTCGATGGGAATGAACGAACGTTGAGATTATGTCATAACGTCCACATTTCTCGACCGATTTTCGTTTTCTTTTTGTTAACCCCAACACATGTGCTATTAATGGACAACAAATAACACAAGTTAGTCTCAATTTCCAAGCGTATGAAGCCCAACGTACTGCATCCCCGTTTTGTTGCCCCCACTCACACGGAATGCGCATTCGACGTTTGACTCTCCCGTCTGAGCTTCAACTGGTGTCTTATCTATGTCACGCTTAGAACGATGGAAGCCTCTTATTTACCCCCGCGTGTGACGTAACTCCCACTGGTTTAAATTGGGTACGAGTTTTAAACAGACAATTTGTGTACATTTCTGTATTCACACATTATGGTGGGCGCTGGGCCGCCTATCAGATCTTATTCACTTTTTTTTTTTTTTTTTTCTTTGCCAGAAATGTTGGTACTGGGGCCTCCACTCCCCGAGAAGGGTTGCGTCAGGAAGGGCATCCGGCGTAAAAATTGTGCCAAACACCTACGTGTGCGTTCATCTCAGATGACACGCTGTGGCGACCCCTAAAGGCACAAGCCGAAAGAAACTTACTTTTTGGTGTTGCGTTGCTTAAATTCAGAAATGTGCCCGTCGTGTTGTGAAATTCAGAATAAGAATGTGCAAACCCCAACATCTGTAAACATGTTGACAAAAATCTTTAGTCTTTCGTTTTTAGATGAACTTAAGTTGCCCGAATCTGACAAAAAAAAAAAAATTGCATTCTGAGTAAAACAAGAGTCCTTGACAGTTTGGAGTCTCCTTAGGGAAATCTTAAAGGCTGCACGTCGATTGACTTCTGCTCCGGAAGTCATCTTCTTTCCTTTTAGTCTTGTGCCTTCGGGACTGGCCGCAGCGTGTCACCTCACTCATCTCCAGCATCCTCCTCTCCAAAACGGTATTCGCGGATCCTGCCTTCCGCTTTTATCGTGGGATTGCGTTCCTCTCGTCTGTGTTTTTACCCGCAGGAGCAATCAAGTTGAATGTGCGTAGCCCCTTTTCCGCAACGACCGCCGGCCGCCTGGTGGCGCTACCCCCGTTTGAAAACGGTGGAAACCGAAAAGCGACTGTTGGTTGAAGGCTGGGATTTGGGGAACGGCTTCCGTTTCCCGGCGCACCGATACTTCCGGTCGTTTTCGAATTCTTCTCGCTGTCGTCGTTGGTCCACCTTCGTGTTTCGCTCCTCCGGCGCGACCGTCCGTCGGCTCCGAACCCGGATGGCGTCTGCGGGCTCGGCGCAGCACGTGGGCGACGTGGAAGAAGATGCCTCGCAGCTGCTCTTTCCAAAAGGTACGCGAGCTCCATTTGCGTTGTAATGTTCTTATCCAGCCATCCGGGCGTACTGGACCTCGAAGGATGAGGAGAAAACAGCGTGTTGATGATGTTGTGTTCCCGTATCTTCACCTAGCCAATTTTGCATTCTCGAAGTCGCCTTGTTGCCTTTCAGAGTTCGAGAATTCCGAGACGCTGCTGAACTCCGAAGTGCGCATGTTGCTGGAGCACCGCAAACAGCAGAACGAGAGCGCCGAGGACGAGCAGGAACTGTCGGAGGTCTTCATGAAGACGCTCAACTACACCGTGCGCTTCAGCCGCTTCAAGAACCGCGAGACCATCACGGCCGTGCGCAGGTGCCTCAACTTTCCCGTCGCCACGTCTTTAAATCCTGGACAAGAAGTTCAGCGTCTAAAAAGTCATGCGAAAATGCCTTTGGAGTCATTATGAAGCGTGCATAGACTGCACTGCTAAACGGTCCCGATCCTGTAAATTCACATTTGCTGTTTTTTGTATTGAAAGTTTTCCAGCCTCATTTGCTGAGAAATTTCAGTGACTTTCGCTTTGGTATTGACTCGGTGCCAAAGAACTGTGTAGAAGTGAGCCGAGGCGCTTCTTGTAGGCAAAGGTGGCGTTTCGGCATCTTGGCGCCATGGAACCGTGTCAGTTGTTTCCTTGTGATGACGACCATTCAATCGTCACCCAGGTGCCAAAGAACTCTGTGGGATGGAGTTGAGGAGCTTCATTTGGACAAAAGTGGTGTTTTGTTGCAGGCTTCCAGAAACCTTTTGGTTACCCCCAGATTTTCACTCTGTATCCTCTTGTAATTTGGAGTGACCACATTCCAAAATGGCTACCTAGCCACAGGATCGCACGAACCGACGCATTTGTGTTGTTTTGCTCTCCGCAGCCTCCTCTTGCAGAAAAAGCTCCACAAGTTCGAGTTAGCCAGTTTGGCCAACTTGTGTCCCGAAGCGGCGGAGGAAGCCAAGGCCCTGATCCCCAGGTGAGCCCGGACCTCCAGCGGCTCCAGCTCCAACGTTGCGACCGTGCAACAAGCGCACTGACTTTTTATCGTCCAATTTAGTTTGGAAGGCCGCTTCGAAGACGAGGAGCTACAACAGATTCTAGATGACATCCAGACCAAGAGAAGTTTCCAGTACTGACACCACCTAGCGGCCGACCGTCTTCCGCGCCAGTGTTTACTTTTTTTTTTTTTTTTTTTTTAAACCTCTTAGAAAGCTTCTGCTCCCTGCTAACAATAAAGCAAATGTGAAATGCTGTCAAATATGTCATTCGTAAGGTTGCTTTGTTTGAGTCAAACACGTTATCAGATGGGTGAAGAGAATCAACAAAATCATTCACTACTAGCGGTACCGTGTAAACAGTAAAGAAGGTCATCATCTGAAACGTTGCAGTCGCAGGCTCGAAATCAAAGCGCGTGCATCTCGGTACGCTTTGTCGCGTTTTAAAGGGAACAGCAGCTTGGTGAACACTTTGCTGTTCAATTGTCTTCACCTCCAATAGCGTTCGTTGCGCTATCGCAGGCTTCAGTTGTCGAAAGGAGTCCTCGAACAAAACGCTCGACTTCCAAGTTCAAAATCAGTTGTCCACCTTTTTTTTTTGTGTGGGTGCATTAATATGAGGCCACGACGGGCTCACAGTCATAACAGGCTTCTGAGGAAAACTTTACAATGTGGCCTGCAACAAAACTATTAGGGTAGCCCTGATGCGGAACTTCAGCGGAGTTTTCCTGCTCCTGTATCACCCCCCCGGCTCCCGCAAGACGAAACAGGAAGTGAAGGTGCAACGCAATTGAGGAGGTCACATTACATGTGACATTTATTTTGTTAGTAAATAGAACATCTGAGCGCTAGAATGAATAAAAACAAAAAAGATTTGGTTGGACCCCTCCCCCTCTGGAGCCAATCACCTGGAAACCAGGAAGTCACACGATCGGTCCCTTCTTGCGGGAAACTGCGGAGGGCGGTCCGGATGAGCGGCGGACGAACGGACTTCTCTTCTTCTTTCTCACAGGTAGCCCTCCTTCTTGAACTGCTCGTACAGGACGTCGCGGTATCGGTCGAAGCCGCCGTCCAGTCGAAAAACTTTGCCCGCCTCGCAGACCCACAACTCTTTACACACCAGCCGGATGAGACGCTCGTCGTGCGACACCAGGATCACGCCGCCCTGCCGGAGGCACGTCGGCGACTCGTCAGCAAGACGGCGGGGGCGCCCCGACGCTCGCGAGCGTCCCCAAAGTCGAAAACCCATCAAAAGTCACATTCTAAAGCCAAGTAACTCCAAAGTCAAATTCAAAGGTCAAATTTCTCCTCAAATAATCCGCAAGTCAACTCATTCAATTGTGATTTCACCCGAAAGCCAAACAATTGACAAAAATGATTCTGTTAATTAGCTCAAAAGTCAAATAACTAGTGACGAAAAACACAAACCCTTAAAAAGTCCAAGTAAAAAAAAAAAAAAAGAGAAAAGTCAAATCATTCAAATGTCATAAAACCCAAAAGTTAAATCACCTTAGAAGTCCAAATCCAAACGTCAAACACCCCAAAGTCATAATTCAAAAGTCATATGCTCCGAAGCCAAATCCCCCAGAAACACCTCAAAAGTCAAATACAGCAAAAGCCGCACGATACGACAATTTCATCGGGCGATAATCGGCATTTAACGTCGTCATTCACAGAGCCGATCGATGATGTCGCGTCGCAACCGTGGACAGCTTATCTGAAACCAAAAGCTACTTCATTTTTATCTTGCAGTATTTAATTAGGAATATATTTTTGGTGTCTTTTGAAGTAGTACTGTAAATCTCTGATGGTCAATAGATATTGGGGGGGGGGGGGAAAAATAAGGGACTGACATAATCTGCGGATCAGACTCAAAGACAAATTTGCTCTTTCACGATTAAACGATGTCAGACGACTGCAATCAAACGGACTACGACACCACCGCATCTTGTTTTGCACCATCATTGGGCTTTATCTCGTCAACTCAAGCGTGACTCCCGACTGCGGTGACAACGGCGAGTGGATCACGCTGACTGTATTAGAAGAATATGAAAAAAAATAAAAAATGTTGTGGTCAGCGAAGATCAGGACAGGGCAGGACGTTCGCGTGAGTGCTTGCTGGAGGGACCGTCACGTATTTTACGGCATGCAAAAAAAACCATACGCAGGCTAGCAAGCTAGCAGCAAATTCCAACCTTTTTGGAACGGATTAGGCTATTTACATGTAAAATGCGCTTCTACTTGCAAAAGTTTCATGTGACCAAACGACTTCGGGAATAGATTAATTTCGCAAGTCGAGGCCCCACTGTTATGGGGGGGGGGGCAAAGTCAAATCATTCTTAAGTCAAACAACGCAAACGGAACACGAGCAGACGGACGTTTCTCATCGACGGACTGACTTTGAACTTGTTGAGGGCGTCGGCCAAAGCCTCGATCGTCTCCATGTCCAGATGGTTGGTGGGCTCGTCCAGGATGTAGAAGTTGGGGCTGGAAAAGGAGCACACGTGACGGGGCGGTCTCGGGGGCGGCCCCCGCGACGGACCTACCAGGACATGGTCATCTGGGCGAAGGCCACCCGACTCTTCTGGCCTCCCGACAGGCTGGCGACGGGCCTGGTGGCCAGCTCTCCCGTGATGCCGTAACCCCCCAGCTGGTGGCGGTACTCCTCCTCGGTCCGACCTGCGGCCACAAAGACGCCCGTCGGGAAGTGCCGCTCTCGCCGTCGCCGTCTCCGCTTGCGCCGGGGGCGCACGGTTGCCTACCGGGGAACCTGTTGAGCAGCAGTTCTACGGAGCAAACGTTCAGGTCCAGCTGGTCCACGTGGTGCTGGCTGAAGTAGCCTATCTTCAGATTCCTGCCGACGTCAGTTATGTTATCGGTGTGGTGGTGGTGGGAAGAAACGACTGCTAAGTGGAGGAGGTGTGGCGTCAAACGTCCACCGGGGGGGTTGAGCGGCCGTCTCACCTGTGAGCTTGGCGCACTCCGCTGATCGGCGTCAGGTCGCCCATCAGTAGCTTGAGGACCGTACTCTTCCCGGCACCGTTTTGGCCCACCTGATGGGAACATTTCTCAGACGTGTAAGGCACGACTACGACCTGTCCGACGTGTGTCAAACAGGTCCACGCCTGACAAGTGGGTCCTCCGACACGCGTGCGTCATGTCGAACACGTCCAAAACTAGTCTCACGTTCCCATGACGCGTCTAAGACATGGTCAAATCACACATCCAGGACAAGTTCAAAGAACTGGAGACAGCTAGAGCGCATCTAAGACACACTTTCAGACAACTAAGATGTTTTAATGTAGTTCCACCAAAGACACATGGATGAAATGTCCGAACATCCAAGATATGCTTGGAACGGGTCAATGACACCTTTTCGAATCTACGACGGTTTGTCTGTGAGACCAAGACGCAGCTTTCAAGACACGCCAATGACAAGTCTGTGACGCGTTGACGACATGATGTACGTCGGGAATAAAGACATACCATGCAGACGCGAGACTCCAGGTCGGCGGATAGGTTGAGTCCGGAGAAGAGGTGCCGATCGGGTGTGTAGTAGAACTCCACCTCGTCTAGTTGCAGGATGGGTGGAGACAACTTCTCAAAATTCTCCGGAAACCTGCCAGGCAAGCAGAGCCAAAATCAACGGCGGCGTTTCTCGCGCGACGCGTCACACATGCGCAGTCCGTCCGCTCCCACGGTCTCACCTGAAAGTGATCTGAGTTTCTTTGTCGATGGGCTTCAGTTCGGGTCTGCGAGCAAACATCGGCGTCACAAATCATTTTATACGTGGCAATGATGGCGGCGCGCACGGACGCAGCGGCTCAAGTGCTTCCATTTGTGTTTCGTCTTTGTTACACCTTGTTGACGTACGGCTCGGCGCTATTCCGCCACACCCGTCAGAAACTATTGGACCTCAGGGACCCACACAAAATTGCGGTCTCGAGAGATTCTCAGCACAAACGCAACATTCCAGACGACCCGGCGAGGTGGACTGTTGTCGGGCCGACAAAGTGACGGAGAGGAAGCCGAAGCGGGGCCGCCGCCCGCTCAGGCAAAGGAGCGACCCGACACAGGCTACCTCTTTCTGGGAACATTTTTTTTTCTTTTTTCAGAGCGCCATCACCACCCTGAACTCATTTTTCTCTTGCCACGCTCATTTTAACATCCTGCGTATATATATATATTTTATGCATTCTACACATGTATTTTTAGCTTGCTTTTATGTATGCACTGATAAAGGAGATATCATAACAAATAAATGGCATTCATTCATTCATTGCAAATCTTGCAGCACGGCGACCGCAAGGACTGCGGCGTACTCGCGAGCACTTACAGTCTTTCCAGCACTTTCAGTTTGCTCTGCACTTGAGCTGCTCTGTTGGCGTTGTAGCGAAATCTGTCAATAAACACCTGAAATGAAACAGATGCACCATGAATGGAAAATTCCAGCCCAATTGATTTGATTTTTTTTTTTTTTTTTTGGGTCCCAGTGAATATTTTGTTGGCGTTGGAGTCAACACTGAGCTACGCAAGCTCTCGCCGCGCGCACGGAGCTGTGACCGTCATTACAGTCGAGAGCGATCTTGCCCACCGTGGCGGATCCTTGAGATGGACGACAATTGGAAAATTCATCTGTTGAATTCTTATCCTGCCAACGCAATAACTATTGACCAGTGGAGACGCATTCAAATATTCTTTTTGCCTTTCACTGCCCTTTAATGCTTTACTATTGGATTGAAGTACCTGCACCGCATGGCAAGTAGTGGTGTGGCGTCGGCATGCGGACCCACGCAGAATGGAACAGAAGCCTTTTGACTTTGAAAATGCATACTCCAGATGACAAATGGGCTTTTTGTTCAGTGGCGCATTGAGATGAGAGACGCCAACTTTTTTTTTTTTGTCTGCGTTCACTCCTGAGGGCAGACATGAGATCGATGGCGCTGTATGGTGGCAATACGTCGTCTGAAGTCACTTGACGACAAGCGATTGCTTGGCAGATTTGAGTCAAAATTCTTCTCAAAAAAGGTTTCCATCTGCTTAATGACACTCCAAGCTAAAGTTTAAAACTAAAGAGAAAAACCAAAAATAAGGAATTCCACTTTGTATATTTCAAATAGGCAACCCGAACGTCCGCTAGCAGAATGCTAACAAAAAAAAACGGGAAACTCCACGGACGCACAGACAGCGGAACAAAGCGGGCGTTCCCCGGGTCCAGCCACTTCGAGCCCAAGTCAAAGTAGCAAGTGAGGAGGACCGGACTGTCGGCCAGTGGTCTGAGGTCGGTTTTTTCCGCTTAAAGTAAAGTGTGTCTTTCATTCGGGAATTTTGGAGGACGACCGGTTAAGAACGGAAGCCAAGTTGCGTGAGGTCCAGTGTGAAATATACATATATTTATATCCATCAGACTTTCCCGAGTTCCAGACATGTTTCTCCCCAGCCTTATTGGAATTTCTCGAGCTGATCTGCGTCACCCGTGAAGATTTCGTCGTTGTCGACTTCACGAACGTGGCTCTCCTGCATGGAGCCGACCAATCAGAGGAAAGGCGACAAAATGTGGACAACGCAGAAACTAAACAGGCTCAACACACAAGTTGCTCTCCGAACGGCCTTTTCTGGACACCCATAACAAGACTGAGCTTTTTATATGACGTACGTGATCGCAAGTGACTACACGAGGGTTTAAATAGCCAAAATGAGGGACCTTAACCAACCACATTCATGATGGTCAAACATACAGTGGGAATGTTTGTGTTACGGTGGCATCAAATCGTCGCAACCGTCAAGGGTTCAAATTGCATTTGTCACTTTTTGTTTCTTCAGAATTTGACTGAAAAATGGAGATCTCAGTTTTCAAAAGTAGGACTATTGTAATGGATTGGGAAACCAATCGTTTCCATTGCCGAAATCAATCAAATCAAATCGACGTCGGACCGCGCTTTGGTAGGCCAAAGCGCGCGCAAACGCCACAATGAGCAGCACCATCGGCGTTACTGCGAGCGGAGTACCTGGATATGTTGCCTGTACTGCAGCTGCGCTTCGTACTCTCGCTGTTGGTTCTTGAGTCGATCTTCTTTAGTTTTGACAAAGTTCTCGTAGTCGCCGCGGTAACTGTCCAGTCTGTGCGAGTGCAGGTGCACGATGTCCGTCACCACCGCGTTGAGGAAATTGCGGTCGTGCGACACCACCAAAATGGTGGACTGCCACGTCTGGGTGGGGCACATTTCCATGAGCTCTGCGCTAACGCCGCCGATTACGCGCAACGACGGCGGCCGAGACCTGCAAGTAGTTCTCCAGCCACAGGATGGCGCTGACGTCCAACATATTGGTCGGCTCTGGAAACACCCGCACAAAACATTACACGTTGCAGTACAAGCAGTGCGTCTTCCAATTTACGAGTGCGTTTAGTTGGGTTTTTTTAAGAATGATGTCCTTTACAATAATAATATTACATAGCAAGATTCAATGATTCAATGTGCTGGGGACATTGTGGTAATCCACATGATCTGTCTCCACTGCTGTCCACAGGAGCAGCAGCAGCGACATTCATCTTCAACTCTGTAAATATTTGACAATTTTTACATCTAAACGTGACTACTGCTTTCAATGTACAGTGGGGGGAAAATGACTTGTAATGTAGCTGATTAAAATGATAAATTGTCCTGATGAAAATGTAATCGTAGCGTAACTCTTCCAATAACTTCATCAAAGTGGCCCAACAAACTATATTTGAAGATGTATGGATTACTTTTCTTGATTTCTAATGAATGCATCAACCAGACCCCTGAAAAGTGGATTCAGACACATTATTTTGGAATTGACCACAAATGTCACCAGTCAGAACAAAAAAAAAACAAAACTACTACTTATAATAATAAGAAGTTGGCTCACTCGTATCGGAAGGCACCGCAGGACAAGTACATTCAAAAAAAGTCACCCCTGAACTACAAAAGTACTGTGACCGCTTCGTACTACTAACCAACCATCGGTGAGGTCATGTGACTCACCATCCAGTAGCAGCAGGTCAGGCCTGAGGGACGACACACACACACACACACGCGCGACCAATCAAATATGACGTACGCCATTCCCGGCTGACAAAAAACAAAACAAAAAAAAACAGGGAAGCAACTCACCGAGCAAAGAGAGCCCTCGCTAAGGCCAACCTCATCCGCCAGCCTCCAGAAAACTCTCTGCGCACACAACATTGAAGGCGTGTGTGTGTGTGTGTGACATTTATCATGTTTAGTGCACATTTCCCCCCGCAGCTTACACTTTTATTCCAATTTGAGAGGGCTGCGTATGACTTCATGCATGTAAAGTTGCGGTCGTAAATTTCAATACCTGGGCAGAATGTCATTTTTCTTTTTTTTAAATATTACAGATGTCTGAATAGCGTCCATCATGAATTCCTTCATGGTTATGTTTTGTTTCTTGATTTTTTTTTTTTGGGAAATACCTCAGCATTTCATTTGAATGACTTGAAAATCTAATATGTGTTTCACGTGGCCCTTTATGCTTTCTTGAAACAGTCATACCAATCTTACAAATGCTGCCGGAGCAATCAAACACTCGCCTTTTCTAATTGACTAAAATAATAAGGCCATGAATTTCACCTCATCTTTGGGGGTGCGCATTACACACGAGAAACGACAGCATGCGCGTGTCAACTCACTTGGTGGGTTGCTGTTGCATTTTGGGAGAAAATCCCAGACCAGCCAAGATGATGGAGGCTCTGATTGGATGACAGACAGATATGGATCAATGACAGTCCATTGATCAGCAGTCCTATTGGATGACGCACGCAGATCTACCGCGCGGGGGCTTTGTCGGCTTCGATCTCCTCCAGTTTGCAGTAAATTTCCGAAAGGCGGATGCTCGCCATCCCCTCAGCTCTGGAAAAAAAAAAGCCCACAGACAAATCACACAACACACAGTACAGAAACTATTCAAATTTTTCAGTTATATTGCAGCAATTGGCTAAAATCATTAAAGCAAGCCCATGGAAGGGGGGAAAAAAGTGCTGAGAATTTTGGAGATTTATTAAGAAAGGAAAAGAGAAATATCACACAGAGCACCGAGTTGGGGCAAGTCGATTGTTTTGCGTCAGAGTGCAGCCGTCCGTACTCACGTTCCGTTGGCGATGCGTGCGTTCAGCAGTCGTTCTTCCCCGAGGAGGCCCTCCCTGAGCGTGTCGCTCTCCAAGACACTCTGCAGCGCCGCCTTGTGATCGCCCGCAACTTCCTGCTCCACGTGGAGGATGGAGATGTGCGGCGGAACGTGCAGACTGCGGCTGGCCAACATCTTCAGCAGCGTGGTCTTGCCCAAACCGTTTCGACCGATCAGACCGTAGCGCCGCCCCGCCGCCAGAGAAAGCTCGGCGCCCTGAAGAAGACACCTGAGGATGAAAGGGAGCAGAAAGACGACACCTGTTGAACGGGACTCCGCCCGAGGCTTTAAAAAAAAAAACACTCATGTGGTGCGACCTGACATTGAAATCATTGGCGCTTTTTATGAGCCCCCTCAACAGGAGACATTTCAAGAGTGACGCTGGCTAATCGGTATTTTGAGAATCCATTATTCTACTGATCACCCCAATTATTTTGGGACGTACGGCATAACAACTCATTTTGCGTACAATACAAAATGCATTTTGAGTCACTAACCTCACATTCTACTGTGCATTGTAGTATCTGTGACTCCGAACGTGTGTGGTCTTGCGCAGTTTGTGTTTTAGGGGTTCCAACACCGACTCTGGAGGCCAATCATTAGGCTGTCAATGGTGCTTTACATGATGCAGGCATATTAAGGCAAATGTTGAAAAAGTTGGTCACCGTTTGCAAGACAAGTCAAATTGGCTTTAGGATGGCTCGAATCTTGAAAAATGCGAATGGTGAGTGATTGGTATCGCTTGGAACCACGAAATGGGGAATTCTTTCATAATATAAAATCCCGCTGCGGTATTTACGAGAGTAAAAAAACGAGTGAATCAAAATCTTTCACAATCTCTCACTCACACAAGACTCCTTACGGGCCTTCAGGACGTGTCCTGAGATACGTTGCGGCAGCGGCACCGTGACAAAAGAGCAAAATCCCGAGAAATTCACGATATAGGTCACGAGCCCCCACCGAGACGTCAGCAGTCCTCACCTCTCTCCAAAGGACACGTCGAAGTTCTCAATACGGATGTCGTAGCTGCGGTTCTTTCCCGCCTGCTCCGCTCGTCCTTCTTTTTTGCTGCTGGCCTGACTGGCCGAGGCTTCCTCCAGGACACTAAGGGCACCGCGGCAAAGTAAGACCGGACGGTAAGAAACACGAGACAGCACAGTGTGAGGCGGACACAGGAGAGCGCACGCAAGAAAAACTGACAGCGGAATGGACGCCTTCTGCAGGTCCTTCTCGTTGCGACGTTCGTGTTTGGCTTTCAGCTTGGCCTCGGCCTTCTCCAGCTTCTTGGCGTCCACCATCTGAGGGACGCACAGGACAATCTCGTCCATGTTTCAGCCGGGACTTCAGAGAACACTAGACACGTGCCGGTTAGCGCTTTCAAAGCATGCTGTACTTTTAATAACTGCACCCTTTCAAAAGCGCTAAAATGTTGCACCAGCATGATGAGATGTTTGCGTTTTTTGCCCGTATTTATACTTATATATTTGTTGGCATAACCCTTACCTGCAATAAGCGCATAAAGCTTCACCAGACTGTTGCATTCTTCATTTGAAAAGCTTTTCCGGGCCTTTACTGCAGCCTCTTTTCCTTCTCGTTTGTTTCTGGAGGTTTCTTCTTTCAGTCTTCCCTTCAGGAGGTCAAATATACGCTCTGTTGGGTTAAGGTCCGGCGAGTGATTTGGCCATTCGAAGACCTTCCACTTTTCACCCCCCCCGACGAGTTCTTTGTTGTGCTGGCACTTTGTTTTTGGGTCATTGTCTTGTTGCTTAATGAAGTTTCTCCCAATTAATTTGACTTGTGAGCAGATCGATCTCTCTCTCTCTCTCTCTCTCCTCTCTCTCTCTCTCTCTCTCTATCTCTCTCTCTCTCTCTCTAGCTCTCTCTCTCTCTCTCTCTCTCTCTCTCTCGCTCTCTCTCTCTCTCTCTTCTCTCTCTCTCTCTCTCTATCTCTCTCTCTCTCTCTCTCTCTCTCTCTCTCTCTCTCTCTCTCTCTCTCTGGCCTTTCCATCATTTTGGTAGAAGTCAATCTTGGTTGTATCAGACCACAAAAAAAAAAAAAAACGTTTGCATCTTGTGGTATGGCTTGTGTGTGTGTGTCTCTCTCTCTCTCCCTCTCCCTCTCTCTCTCTCTCACACACACACACACACACACACCACACACACACACACACACACACAAAGTCTTCATCGAACAATGAATTGTAACACATGCACCCCTGGTTGATGTCAGCTCTTCTATACAGTTGGTACGGTCGTTTCTTCCTTTTTCACGACATTCCAAATTGTTGAATTGGCTATGCGCAATGTTAGCATAACTGCTCGGATGGATTTTTTTTCTGTCTTTTCGTTTGTCTCCCATAGACGGACGGCTCTCAGGTCATCGACAGCAAATGAAGTTTTCCCAGGTGCGGCCCAAAGCCAAATACAAGCACGATCTAAAAGGGACCCTAACCTGAGCAACTACAAACACCAATCACATGGACTATTGCTCACTTGAAAAGTGGGAGGCTTCAAACAAGCCTGCGCTGTGCTGAGCTTTTTTAACACATCCAGATGTAACTACGAGGAAATAAAAGCTTCAATGCCGAACTTTTGTCTCGTATTCATCTTTTGATATGAAACTCTCAATGTCTTCGAGATCCAACAAAATTAAAAGAATTGACCATCCCGTTCCAATACGTTTGGAGGGTACTGAAGCGAGAGAGGCCGGCACGGTGGATCATCTGTTAAAGCGTTGGCCTCACAGTTCTGAGGAGCCGGGTTCAATCCAGCCCCGCCTGTGTGGCGTTTGCATGTTCTCCCCGTGACTTTTCTTCGGGCACTCCGATTTCCTCCCACATCCCAAAAACATGCGCCATGAATTGGACGCTCTAAATTGCCCCTAGGTGTCATCGTGAGTACGACTGTTTGTCTCTGTGTCCCCTGCGATTGGCTGGCAACCAGTTCAGGGTGTATCCCACCTCCTGCTCACTGACAGCTGGGATAGGCTCCAGCACTCCCCACGACCCTCGTGAGGATAAGCGCCAAAGAAAATGGATGGATGGAGAGTACTGAAGCTAGAGAGTATCTTCAATTGGATTTTTTTTTTTTTTTTTTAAACACCATGATTACAAAATGCTACATTTTAAAGCTGTAATTGCAATACGGTGATGCAGTGAAAGTGTGACATCTGGTCAGAATGTGAAGACGTACCGTGTTCTGGGGACGCTTCATCATCCAGATGCCCTGAACGTCGTTGTTGGCCGAAGCTAAGGGAGCGCGCACACGCGTCAAGTCCACAAATCACACACAAGCGCACGCGTTGCGTTGCGCACATGGGCGACAGCTCACTCGTATCCATGGACATCTGGGAAAGCTGCACCGGCGCATCCAGCAACACCTGACGCTGGGACGGGGGCCCGGGACGACGGCTCCTGAACACACACGCAGGCGGGAGAAGGAGATGTATCAGAGGCTCGCGACTTTGTGCACAAGTCGTACGCCGCTCACAGCTGCAGTGTGTTGAACATCTGCAGACAGATGTCTCGGACGTCGTCCTCGTTTTTACTGTCAGCCGACACCTCCTGCAGGACGCCGCCCACCGCCTCAAACACCTCCTCGCCGTCCTCGAAGTCGGCCCCGCAGCCATCCAACACGCCTGACGCCCACACACAATCATCAATTCCATCCACAAGGTTGCAATTCTATCATCATTGCATATTTCTTCTGTTGGAATACTGCCGTGGATGTTTCAATTCGGCATGTGACTTCACGGTCGTTGACAAATATATTATTTCAGTGCGTGGAAGAGGGTCTCGTCCATCTAATTTTACTTTGTAAAGCGCGATGACGACAAACAGCTGCGCGTAGATGGCGGCGTTGCATTGCTTAGATTTGGACTTCAGATCGGCACAGCTTTTGAGATGACAATTATCTTGTTTTGTTGATTGTGAGGGAGAGATAAATGGCAATGTTGGCAGTGAGACACGTTGCGGCATCTCACATGATAAGAGAATATGTTAAAATTGAAACCAGACATTGACATTCACTATATAAAATGATACATTTTGAAGAAATTAATGAAAATGGTCAAAAAAAAAAAAAAGTTTATCAGGCAGTCTGACTTCATGTCCGATACAGAAATTGTGGATTTGTAAATATGTGGTTTCAATCTAAATGCATGGCATAAAAAGAATATTTGTTGCAATAAGCAGTAGAAAGAGTGTTTCCCCTCATTATGAGAAAAGATGACACCAGTGACCATGTAAAAAGCCACCGATGAGCAACTGGAGCCGTGCAGTGGGTAAGAAACGCTGACAGCGCATTTTATGGTCGTATATCTGTGAGAAAAGGATTAGTTTGCCATCAAAAGCCCTTTCTCAGTTTTCCTTGTTTGATACTTTGAGGTGTCATAAAAGCAAAAAATGTCAACCTCAAAGTCACTTGACGTGCTCTTGTTCACAAAAGTTCCTTTTCTCTGTTCATTCATCCTGTGGATTTAGAAAGAACTCCAAATGCCTGAAAATGGCTGGCAAGATAAGATTCAGCGTCAAGTCAATGTGGTAACGTCCCAAATGAATGCAACTGTTATGATTTCACCTTACGGGTTTCTCAGGTCACACATGACTTTTTGCAACGACATTATTGTGACTTGCAAAACTGATGACAAGACTTCGCGTTACGTTGTGTGTGCGCATCGGTCGCCGCCAGAAGCGCCCACTCAACGAGCCGCGCCCTCTCTCAAATTTGAGTGGCGAAGGAACCACTCACTGTATTCTGCGTTTCTCCGTGCTGGCGTTTTTCTGCCCGCCACTACCGTTGATGACATGGGACACGACCTCATTTTAATTATCCACACCTGAGAAATGTCCCAAAAGGGTTACATGTTACAAATCTCTGATAAAATTACGCAAATTTATAGTTGGCAAACACTTCTTTGAATTCATTTGTGTGTGCGTGTGCCAAACTTTCAATTTCAACATTGTGATCAACTCGTGATAAATATTTAGCGTCAGTATTACATGTCAGTTTTCTGCGTTGAACAACATCTTGGCTGTAAAGTTTGGCAGAAAGTGGTATTTACCGGGTCTAAAAATTCCTTGATTTCAATATGCTGGGGGTGGGAGAGATACAGTAGTTATATCCCTGGAATCCTCCTCAAAAGACCTAATAATGTCAGTGTCATGGAAATTATTTACTCAAGGAATATTATGAAAACACGCCGCACCTGATTCTCCCACGCCGTTTTTAAACCAAAAAAAAAAACAACCCAAGATATCATTATAATTGACATCATTCACTACCGCTGCGGTTGATTCATTTTGGTTTCAGTAAATGGAGCGCCGGAACAGGCAAGCGAACACGAATGAGGCTCGGCCATCCGAGGGCTGAGCCGGTTAGCCCGTTAGCTGCTAACAGCTAGCAGGCTGCCCGGCGGACTCGTCTCGGTTTTGTGGGCCAGAAGACGACGGCGATGACGCCCGCGACTCAACCGTCGGCATACAGCGGCCGCGAGGCCGGCCTCTCACCTGTGATGTAGTCAAACAACTCCGAGTCGATGTCAGGAAACTCGCTCCTCAGGATCTCAACGTACGTCGCCGCCATGATGGTCACGCCACAGGGACGTGTTCTACGTCATCGGACGCAGGCGACCGCAACGGTCACACGTCATAATGCGTCGCCACTACACCGTGTGGAACTCTGGGGAATGGAGTCTTTCGACATCCCAAGTACTCCACCACGCGCGCTATCTTGCAACATTTTATCTGCAATAAACTGAACGGAAATTGTGTATTGTTATTTTGTTTTGTTTGTTTGCAAAGAGTAACAAACATTCCAGTGGGAAAAGTCCATATTCTAAATCAGGTTTATCATTCAGATTGAAACATTTGGTCATTCATCTTCCGTTCCACTTATCCTCACTAGGGTCGCGAGGGTGCTGGGGTACACCTTGAACTGGTCGCCGGCCAATCGCAGGGCACATAGAAACAAACAACCATTCGCACCTACGAGCATTTTAGTCTTTAATCAATGCACGTATTTTCAATGTGGAACGAAACTTGAGTGCCACTGGACCACTACAGGCAAGGTGATCCCAGAGAGTACTTGGTGTAGCTTCTGGTAGGAAAGGGGAGGAGACTATGTAGGTGGACCCTCAAAGTACAGGAAGTCGCACAAGAGCTTAACAACAAGGAGTGGGAAACTGAGAGGACCAAGAATGGAGAAATACATAGAATAGAAATACGTGGAATACATTAAGATGCAATGTAACGCAAAGGTACACGTGGTGAAGGCTAACCAAGTTCTAACCAACGTGTTCAACAGAATTCTCACAGCGGATAAGATGCCTGAAGAATGGAGAGAAAGTGCTAGTTCCCGTTTTTAAGAACAAAAGCGATGTGCAGAGCTGTGGGAACTATAGGGCAAGAAAGATTTGGGAAGGACTAATGGAGGCTAGACTCAGGACAGAAGTACGTTTTTGTTAGCAACAATATGGTTTCATCACAATCAGCTTTATTGGCCAAGTGTGTAAAAACACACAAGGAAGAATACCACAGATGCAAATATTTGCCGTCAGGATGCTAATGGAAAAGTACAGAGGTCAGAAGGAGCTACATTGTGTCTTTTTCGATCTAGAGAAAGCCTACGACAGAGTACCAGGAGAGGAACTGTGGTACTGCATGGGCAAGTCCGTAATGGAAGAGAAGGATGTTAGAATACTACAGGACATGTACGAGAGTAGCGGAACGGTGGTGAGGTGTGTCGCAGGTGTGACAGAAAAAATTGAAGGTGCAATTGGGGACTGGATCAGGGACCGGCTCCAGGCCCCTTCCTGTTTGCAGTGGTCATGGAAAGGCTGACAGACGAGGTTAGACTGGAATCCCCTTGGACCGTGATGGTCGCAGATGACATTCGGATATGCAGTGAAAGCAGGGAGAAGGTGGAGGAACGCACTGGAAAGGAGAGGAATGAAGTTTACCCAAACTAAAACAGAATATGTGTGCGTGAAGGGGGAAGAGATAGCGAGGGTGGACGACTTCAAATACTTGGGGTCAACAATCCAGAGCAACGGTGAGTGTGGTAAAGGAAGTGAAGAAGCGGGTCCGAGCAGGTTGGAACAGCTGGCGGAAGGTGACAGAAGAGTCTCCGCGAGGATGAAGGGCAAAGTTCATAAAAGGGTGGTGAGGCCGGCCATGATGGACGGATTACAGACGGTGGCGCTGAAGGGACGACGGGAAGCAGAACTGAAGATGCTGAGGTTCTCGCTTGGAGTGAGCAGGTTGGATAGGATTAGAAATGAGCTCCCGAGAGGGAGGGACAGCCAAAGTTGGATGTTTTGGAGATGTCCAGCGGCGTGACAGTGAGTCTACTCGTAGAAGGCCGCTGAGAAAAGAGCTGCCAGGCAAACGAGCGAGACAAAGACCAAAAAGAAGGTGGATGGATGTTGTGATGGAAGACATGAGGGCAGAGGAAGATGCAGGAGATAAGCTAGGTGCACATGGACAACGATGACGCGCTGTGGCCACCCCTCACGGGACAAGCCGAAAGGAAAAAAAAGAAGAAAAATAACATAATAACGGCAATGACAATCCCATCTCAAATTTACAATAAACTCCTATTCTGTCAACTGTCTTTTGTATACTAAGGACACTTACTGTCCCCTATTTACTACGTGTGTCTTTATCGCTCAATCTTTCAATCCGAAGAATAAACAATCATGAAATACAGTAGAGTGGAGTATTTCTAAGGCAACATCCGGCTGTGGGCTCGCCTGCCGTTGTGCGCATGCGCAGCATCTCCGTTTCGGGTGGGAGCGTTAGCATTAGCAGAGTGTGCGCGAAGCAAGCAAACCGGAGTGTAATGGCGGCCTCGGTGTTGTTGGGTTCCGCGGACAACACCGGAATCAGCTTCACGGGCGGCGGTGCCGGCGCGGGAAACAACGTCCTCGTCGCCGGGAACAACGGCCTGGCTGCGTCGGCGGCGGGCCCGGTGCCGTGGAACCGCTCTTTGGACCGGGCTCTTGACGAAGCCTCGGCCACTGGGTGCCTGAACCTCAGCGGCAGGAAGCTCAAAGAGTTCCCCCGAGGCGCCGCCAACCACGACCTGACCGACACCACCCGGGCAGGTCAGTCCAACACCCCCCCCCCCCCCCCCCCGAATCCCGGCGTGGCCACTGAGCCCTGGCTCGAGCCATTGAGCCCCTGTGGTCCCTTTTGGCGGAAGAAAGCGCCACTTGCGAGCAACTTGAAACCACCGTCAAGTGTCGCTCTTCTCTTGTCGGGCTGCGCGATCACAACATGTTGCTTCAGCCGCCGCGAGCGCACCAGATCCGAGTCCCAAAGTCGCTCATGAGGACGTTTCGGGCTCATCTCGTCGCCGTTCAGTGTTCGTCGAATTTGCGCGATAACGATAACGCGAGCTTTCGTCCACTTGATGACACCTTGGAGTTTGTCAACTTTGTCGAAGCTAGCGCGTTAGCCCACATAGCATCCCGCAAATCAGCCGCGTTCATGTTCAACGACTCATTCGAACGTCATTGACGAAGTTATTACATCGTTAGTAGCGCAATTGGGAGAAGCTTCATTGTGCGGAACAATACACTTTCGAGTAATCGATACGTTGTCATTGAATCGATCGCTCATTAAAACGGGCAACTCCTTTGATGACCGATGATTTATGTAGAGCTGTTCTTTAAATTGAATGGTCGAAATCGTCGGACTTCAATCTTAAACCGTATCTATAGGCAGAATGACGCGAACTTTTTTGTGTTGACTTTAGAAACTAATGATCAACGTTTTTGGACATTTTCGGATCCCACTTCCACACCAAAGCAAAATTAAAATGTCAATTCACCTCTCAATTTGATATGATTTTCTTGTTTTTGAATAAAAGGTTAAAGCCTGATCCAATACATTGATTAATCGGAAAAAATAATCAACAGATTAAGGGATTGTTTAAAAACATGTTGATTGTGGCCCTTGTTACATGTTATCCTAAATGGTACAGAGCAGCGCTGTGTGTGTTATGTATCTATTCCATATATATTACATACGCTTGGACTGCAGTGCATGTCAAGTATACAAGGAATATGCACAGTACATGGGATGAACATATTTACGGTACCGTATTAGTACATCTACTAAAGTGCACGTATATAATGTGCGTGTATGATGTGTGGACTCTTGTACTGCGTGCGTGCAGTCCCAGGCTGCAGCTAACCATTATTTTAACCATGAACTATCAATGAGTCGGATAAAACAAATCATTTTCTGCCGTTTATTAAAAATGGGACATTATTTCAAATTGACAAAAACAACAAAGCTCATCATTCTGCAAACGCCCGAGGATTTGGACGATTTGAAGTTCAATGAGGTCTCTTACTGAGCAATGGAAAAAAAAATGCAAGTCGCAGGGCCACAAGAGTTGAGAACCGGTGCCAGTCCAAACGATTCATCAAAATAGTTTTGGATCAATTTGATAATCAAGTAGTGGTTGTGAGTCAATGAATCGTTGCAAAGTTCATATCGTGCGCGTATGTAAATGTCGATTGAGCGCATGCAATGCATTTCGTCGAGATGACAGCGCCGCCATGGTCGTGAATATCCTGTCGTGCTCTTCGGGGCTCTTGATTGGGTGACAAGTGTCCAAATAGGCACACAGACGACCCATTGTTGGGATTCTATTTTCAGGCCCAGTCACATGTTTTCTTATTGTATGAACACACACACTGTTTGTTATTTGAACGTCAGAAGATGATCGGAATTGAGGTTCTCGTGCCGTACTCCTAATACTGTGCGCGCGCATGCAGACTTATCTCGGAACCGGCTGTCGGATCTTCCGGTGGAGGTGTGTCTCCTGGTGTCGCTGGAGAGTTTGAACGTCTACCAGAATTGTTTGAGGTCTCTACCTGATCACATGATCAACCTGCAGGCACTCACGTACCTGAACCTCAGGTAACGCTCGCACACACACACACACACACACACAGACTCTGCATGTGCATCTCTCACCACCGCCTCCCACGGTGGGCGGGTCAGCCGCAACCAGCTGTCTGCGCTGCCGGTGGTGTTGTGCAGTCTCCCGCTGAAGGTTCTGATCGCGTGCAACAACAAGCTGGCGGCTCTGCCTCAGGAAGTGGGTCAGCTGAGGCACCTGACGGAGCTGGTAGGTCGTAACGCGCCGTCGTCGCCGACCCACGCGTGGTGTGACGCAGACGCAGGCGATTGATCGGTGCCGCCGCCTCCCCGCAGGATGTTAGCTGTAACGAGATCAGGACGCTGCCTTCTCAGGTGGGCCAGCTGGAGGCGCTAAGAGACCTAAACATCAGGAGGAACCACCTGGTTGCACTTCCTCCAGGTATACAGGACGTGCGTACCAATCACGTCGAACAATAAGTGGAGGACTGCGCACAGGCCTCTTTGACGTGTTCCACTCCCGGTCAGGGCAAAACATCGCTTTGGGTGCGATTTCACATGACAGTTGACGTCCTTGTACATTGTGAAACATAATAACATCAAATTGAATTGGAATAATTAAGTGGACACTCTAAATTGCCCCGTCTGTGTGATCGTGAGTGCAGCTGTTTGTCTCCATGTGCCCTGCGATTGGCTGGCAACCAGTTCGGGGTGTACCCCGCCGTGTACCCCGTTGACAGCTGGGATAGGCTCCGGCACTCTCCGCGACCCTCGTGAGAATAAGTAGCTAAGAAAATGGATGGATGAATTGGAATACGTTTGGTTTAGCTTTTTTGTTACGCTGCTGGCGGTCGCAAAGAAGTAACTTTTCACCAGTAAGTTTGTTTCAGCTTAACCTTCATAGTTAATTATTGTATCATTATCGCATGGTTTTTACATAACAATATATGTATGGTTACCATAGTTTTTGCCCTGACCAGAAGTCAGAGCCTGTTGACCGTGGCGGAACCAATGATGGATGCAGAGTGCGCAGTCCACTTTTTATTCAACGGCATTGATGCGTACAAACAAAACCACATAATCCTTTGTTTTCTTCATTTTTGTTAAAAATCCAGAATCAGTTAGTATTCGTTTCTTTTAAAAGTTGGTTTGCTACCTTTGTTTTGTTTATTTTTTTCTTTGATTTTGTGAGTTCCATCACTTTGCGTTTTTGCTTTTATAAAATGAGGTTGACGTCAGATGTCTGAAAAAGGGTCACAATAAGTCACCTTTAATGAGCCAAGGAACGTTTTTGACGAAGTCAGCGGTCAATGCAGGGAAAGAGGCAATTTGGATATTACGTGGAAGTCAAGATGAGGGAGTTGCTTTCCGCAGATAGCGATCAGATCAGGATTGTGTTGTTTTTTTTTTTTTTTTTTTTTTGCTGTTAACCTTTGTAAATGGGGAATGCCGTTTGGGAAAACTTCATCATTTCATTAAGTTTTCTTTTGATTTTATTCTTTTCCATTGCAGTTTTGGTTCTCATCGAACGTAGTAATCTTGACAAACACACACACCTTGAGCCGTTGTTTACATGCGTTTCAGAGCTGGCCGAGCTGCCTCTGGTGCGTTTGGACTTCTCGTGCAACAAGGTGACGTCCATCCCGCTGTGCTACACGCGGCTGTCGCAGCTGCACACCATGGTGCTGGACAACAACCCGCTGCACACGCCGCCCGCTCAGGTAGGCCTGGGGGGAAACCCAGAAAGCACAACTGAGCAATTTGGGAGCCACATCCAGTGCTGTTTTTTTAAAGCCACAATTGACTTTAAGTTCCTGCAAAGAAACTGGCGATCTACTTTGCGTCTGCCTGTAGTTTTGAGTTCATTTTTTATTTTGTTAGTTAGCTGGGATATGCGCCGGCACTTTCGCGACCCTTGTGAGGATAAGCGGCTCGAAAAACGGATGGCTGCAAGAAAGGGTATTTGACTATCTTCAGGTTGCAAACTTTTGAGCCGACATTGGTGCTTCCGAGAGTCGATATTTTGCCGAGCTCACCTGATGACGAAAATACGTGAGAAAAAGAGCGTGAGAGGGACTGTGCGATGCCTAGAAAGAGTACCACAGATGCATTATTTGCCTTGAGGATGCTCGTGGAAAAGTACAGAGAAGGTCAGAAGGAGCTACATTGTGTTTTTGTAGACCTAGACAAAGCCGATGACAGAGTACCAAGAGAGGAACTGTGGTACTACATGCGCAAGTCTGGTGTGGTGGAGAAATGTGTTAGAATAGTACAGGACGTGTATGAGGCCAGCAGAACAGCGGTGAGATGTGCCTTAGGTGTGACAGAGGAATTTAAGGTGGAGGTGGGACTGCATCAGGGATCAGCTCTGAGCCCCTTCCTGTTTGCAGTGGTAATGGATAGGCTGACAGATGAGGTTAGACTGGAATCCCCTTGGACCATCGTGATGTTCGCAGATGATATCGTGATATGCAGTGAAAGCAGGGAGCATGCAGAGGAACAATTGGAAAGATGGAGACATGCACCGGAAAGGAGAGGAATGAAGATTAGCCGAAGTAAAACAGAATATATGTGCGTGAATGAGAAAAGTGGAGGGGGAAGAGTGAGGCTACGGGGAGAAGAGATAGCGAGGGTGGACGACTTCAAATACTTGGCATCAATAACAAAGAGCAACGGTGAGTGTGGTAAGGAAGTGAAGAAACGGGTACAAGCGGGATGGAACAGTTGGCGGAAGGTGTCTGCTGTTTTATGTGACAGAAGAGTTTTTGCTAGGGTGGGTTGGGTCACAATTAATTGCTCAAGTTATTAATTCATCCGTTGTGAATCATATTGTCATTGGTTATCAATAATTTTATGTTGTGTAGATTTGCATAAAGGGCAAAGTTCACATCTTCAAGTTCCTCAATATGGAGGCCACTAAGATGACCCCTGACCTCCCAGAATACGACAGACAACCTTTAAACTTCGGCTCCTGGTCTGAACTGTTGACGCACGCACACATGAAGACTTCCTGTGGGCGCCGCTAAAGAATCTCATTTGCTGCTGCTCTGTGTACGCTTGCGTTAGTGTTGATGAGCTGTACCCCGGTCGGCAGTACGGAGCGTTGGATTCGGGCTTCAACAGCGTGGACAGTGGAGACAAAAGATGGTCAGGAAACGAGGTGAGAAGCTTCCCCACACAATCGTATTCAAGAGCTCAAAGTGTTTTTATTTTATGGTGAGTACACTGTACAGTAATCCCTCGTTAATTTGTAGCAGAACCACCCGCAAAAAGTGAACCCCCCCCCCCAAGTAGTGGGGGATGTACGTGTAGTACATTTATAATATGAATTATAAAACACTTAGCGTATTATATTACTGTGTAGTTACCATTCATCACTGGGAGACTTCTGCTGGAGCCGCCGTGTGGGTACCAGAATATTTAATCAAAATAGCGCAGCATTTACACTTTGCGTACTTGAGACAAAAATTACAACACTACAAGTGTCTTGTTAAACGATAACAATAAAATTACATTTTTATTGCAGTACAGAAAGTCACAAACAAAGCAAATGCGTGGTGTCTTGGGGGGGGGGGGCGATGGACTGAAGCCGCAATAGGTGAAGTGCGAAGTAGCGAGGGATTACTGTACTATGACATCATAAAAAGGGGGAGACGTGACGCTTGTATGACATCACAATCGGCTCACGTGGTCCGCACGCTTCCTTCCCAAGGAGTCATCTGAGGTTTCTGCTCGCTTCCCGGACGTCCACAAAGAGTGGAAGCGTGCGGGCGCCGCGGGGCCCCCCCTGCTGGCCAATGGAACACGTGAGTGCGCCCGTGCGTTAATTGAGCCGCGAGGCACGCCGCCGGCGAGTGACGCACGTGCCTCGGTGCAGACGAGCTGGAGCAGATCGACTTCATCGACGGCGTTGGCGAGGAGGAAGAGGAGGAGAAGAAGAGCGTGGGGGGAGGAGGAGGAGGAGGAGGAGCGGGAGACCGGGCCAGCCTCAGCTCGCAGTTCATGGCCTACATCGAGAGGCGCATCAGCAACACGGTACGGCGCATCCTTTGCACTTTTGCGCTTTTCCTCCTGTGCCCGGCCGGGTTTAGCGTTTCCTGGATCGCTAATGTTTTCCTAAATTCTTTTTTGATGTCATTTGTTGGATTTTCTTTTTCTACATTTTTGTCACTTTCATTATTTTCTTTTCATTTGTTTTTGTTCTGTTGTTTGTCGTATTGTTCATTTCTTTTTGTCAGTTTTTTGTATTGAATTTGTTTTTCAATTGTTAGATTTTAACCATTTGTTGGCTTTTCATTCGATTATTCGTTGGATTTTGCTTTTTTGGTATTTCCTTTTATTTATTTTTTTTTTTTTGAATGTGTTAATTTTTCATGTGATTCTTTTTGCTTCCTTGTCTGTTTTTGTCTTTTTTTTTTTTTTTTTTTTTTTTCTTCCCTCCCCCCAGGCTTCTCCGGGTAAAGCCGGTCTATCCAGACGAGACGACTCAAGACAGAGACAGAGCAGGTTGTCATTGGCGCACACATGCAAGGCTGCCTCTGCTTGGTGACTATTGTGGCTTAAGGACCTAACCCTGTCCTTCCCGTCTGTCTGGCAGGAGCGTTTTGGACGGTGCCACGGCGCCACCCAGCAGTCAGATTCAGGTAAGGGCGCGTCATCGAGCGAAGGCCTGTACCTGACCGTCTGTGTGTGTCTGGCTCAGCGAGGTGTGGAGAGGGTGAGGCGAGAGGCTCAGCTAGCCGCCCTCAGGTACGATGAGGAGAGACACCAGATGCGCCCCCTGCAGGGAGACGCCAAGGTACCTACCGGCGACCGAGCGCACGCCAGCTTTTCATCACAGCCATTCGGCAGCATTGTAGAAGATGCTATGAAGTACGTTTTTGCAATAACATTTCACAGGGCTGAGAAATCTTTTTTTTTTTTGGGCGGGGGGGGGGGCTGCAAGATTTAAAAAAAAAAAAAACAACATTTGTTTTATTTTTGGTGGGCCTTTGTATTTGAAAGAATGTCCTTCCTGATGTGCCCTGCTTCCATGAGCAACGTGGCTTCCGTGAGCTTAGTCATTTGCTGGCTGTATTTAGCCACTCGGACACGCCCCCCCAGCGTCAAAACATAAGCTTTTCGTATTAATTGCCGTAATTGTGTTCGACGTTCACGCAACGTTAAAACCTTTGCTGCGAAGTGGGAGGAATTATTTGGCACAAGTGGCTTTTTTGTCACCGGTATGTGTGGAAAGAGTTCTCTTCATCCATGCATCATTTTGGAAATGTTCATTCACCAAGGTTGTTTCGGATCCATCTTTCGTCTCCCCTCCCCCAAGAGGACTCAAGTAGCGCTCCAACTAACCAATATTTTACTAATAGATTCAGCTGTAAATGACATTTTCTGATGAATCAGTTGATTTCTATATGGCGATTCATAAACAGGACGTCCTTTCAAATTGATAGTGAAGAAGTTGCAAACTTGACTTGAGGATAAGCAGATGTCCAAATTGTCTCATTTTAATTTGGGGGGAAAAAAAACAAACCAAAGATAATCAGTCTGCTTACATGGAGGACTTCAGAAATGGGAAAATATTTCCTGTTCAAAGGCTGAAATTCTGAGGATTTGGAGCAGGAAAGTTAAACAAGGGCTGCAGAATAGTTTGGAAATCTTTAGTCATTCGTTGTCAGTCAATTGATTCATCGCTGCACCAGAAATCTACCATTTCTCTGGAAAGCGTACAAAGTACTTGCTGCCGGAAAAGCTTTTCATCCAAAATATGAATATGACGGCAAAACAAGGGAGACGTCGTTTTGCGGCCTGGCCCGATGGTGTCGCGTGATTGGTGCTCTGCAGAAGTCAAAGTTCGCCAACTCCGATCGTGTACGTCTTTTGTATGCGGAGTTAGAACCGGGCCGGTCTGGGCAAGGGTTAGGGTTGCGTCAAGCGCTCACGTGTGTGCGTGCGTGCGTGCGTGCGTGTGTGTGTGTGTGTGTGCACAGAAGATCTACCCCTTCCGACACTCGACCCACACTGATGACTCTGCCCTCTTCATGGTAAGACTCGTCCACAACTTCAACTTCATTGAATTTGCAGAGTGACACGCGGCTGCCATCTTTGTGGAATTCGCGGGGGTTAAAAAAAAAAAATAAAAAAATATGGAAGGAGCACTTGAAACGCCCCAAAAACATTCATGATTGATGATGGCCATACATGAAGTATTGGCCTGGCCTTTTCACCAATAATCTAAATCTAATCTAAGCGGTGTTTTGTAGGGAAAGCGACACAGTTTGAAACGTCACGCGTTTCACTGACGCGTCCACTTAGGGAAACCCACCCTGGGGATTTCGAGCCCCTATGAGCTTGATATTGTTGCCTGAATAACAATGATAAGAACAATTGAGCATTATTCCTCGTGTTAATAAAATGTTATTTTTATTGCATTCATTTCCAGCAAACAATATGGAAACCGTTTTTAGTATCGGATATTTTTTTTTAAATAAGAATAAATGAAAAATAGAGAAATATACCCAACAATTTTGATTTTAGCAAGGAAAAACCTGACAAATATGCTGTGACAGAAAGCAAACACGAAGCGCGAGTGCAACTTTCAAGTGGAAGCAAATACATCAAGGATGATGATGATAATAATAATAATAGATGTTGCGTTTCATTGGGAAATCCCCGTCGTCAATGTGGTGAATGGCCAGGGACGGGAACCGCTTGCTCGTCTTCAGTCATGGTCGCGAGCTGGACCTCCAACTCGGTAGTTACGATTTCCCACGCTTTTGCGGTAATGCGCTACAAAATAAAAGCCTCGCAACTAATATGTGTGATGTCAATGCCGTTTTATTTTGAAGTTGGCCCTTGCATCTGGTGTGCAGCATGTTACCGTAGTGCGCCATATTAGCGATGCCACTGGCGGCTCTCTTATTTTATTGATACTTGAGTTTGTTTTTTCATGCAGCAATTGCATGAGGTGGTGTGTGCAGTACTTTGACCTGCTCCTGTTATATTTGCTGCCATTTTGACAGATTAGGCGTGTTACCTTAAACATAGAAGGCAGACACAACTCTGCTGCATTCTTGCTCAACTTCACTTGGGCTCAAAGAACAAGCTCCTCAGCTCCCACTTTTGCCGCGAGTTCTTTTCTCGGCGTGACCGACTCCACCTAGCGAATCAGGCCTGGCTGCTGTAGGATGCGACCGGCTCGCTTGCGCTTTAGTTCACGCCCTGGCGGTTGGTTGGCCGCGGCAGTGCCTGCATTTTAAGCGTAAAAATTGATGACACTCGCGTTATTTTAATGATCCTGATCATCGTTCAAATTTTCTGAATTGTGCAGCCAGAGTTGAGAGATATTGATCAGAAGTGATCACGTGAGACCACACAAAAAGGATTTATTTCCATTTCCTGCCCCTAACGCTAACACCGAACTGAAAATTTGTCGTCTCAGCAGGGCGAAGAGCGAGGCGGCCTTTTGCCGAGCGGTAAGATCGGACTCCCCTTGAAAAGCCTCGTCGTCGGTTCTCCGCTTCCATTGACTCCGCCTATTTTGTGTTGCCAGCCAATCCCAGCCACTCTGCCCCGCCGGACGCCGCTCCCTGTCGTGGCGCCGGCGTGCGCCCGGAGAGCTTCCTGTACCGCCTTGGTCAGCGCGAGGAAAAGAGGAGAGGTGAGTCGCCGTCGCCGCTACCCGCTAGTGAGGCCGAGCTGACCCGAACGCTCCCGCCGTCGTTCCCTAGGGGACCCCGCAGCCCCTCGGCAGCCGTGCGACGAGGCCCCGCCCCCGCCCGCGCCCGCCGAGATCGGACACGACGCTCAGCTGGCGGAGCGGCTCAGGAAGGTGGCGCGAATCCCCGTTGGCCCGTGCCCTCGGCGACCGCTCGCCAATTGGCGGCCATTTGCTCTGACGCGCGTTTGTGTCGTCAGGACATCGAGGCCCGGCTGAAGGTTTCGTTGCCTAGCGACCTGTGCGCGGCGCTCACCGACGGCGTGGTCCTTTGTCACCTGGCCAATCATGTGCGGCCGCGATCGGTACCCAGCATACACGTCCCCTCTCCCGCTGTGGTGAGTGTGCGTACTTGTGTGTGTGTGTGTGTGTGCGCTGCCGGTTGCTATGACGACCATCCTCTGTGTGCGTTTGCGTCCTCAGCCTAAACTGACCATGGCCAAATGTCGGCGGAACGTGGAGAACTTCCTGGAGGCGTGTCGCAGGATGGGCGTGTCTCAGGTGATGAACACCTTATGATGATGGCGACGACTCTCCGTCCTTCACTCGATTCTTTTCTACTAACGACTTTTTCTTTCTTTCTCTTTCATCTCCCTCCCCCCCTTCACGCGCGTGCAGGACGGTTGTCATTGCGACCAGCAACACACACTGGAGCGCGCGTGTATTCCGTCAGGGTGTTCTCATGACGCGATTGGTCGCTTTCCTCTCGTCTTTCGCTTGCTTTCATCCATCTTATCCATCCGAGCCGGGCATTGGGGGAAGGGTCCCGGGTTAGGCCAGTCTTTGAAGAACTTTCCCCAAAACTACCATGGCGAATAATATTGTTATATAATAGTTTCTAATGCCTCTGAAATTAAAATGAAAGGATCACCTTTAAAACCCCCCCAAAATAATTCCATTTTGTAGTTTTTGTCCTTTGAGATCGCCATTGTGGTTATTATTAGAATTGAGATTTAGATTGATAGATTGACATTGTTTTTCTCGTATCTCTATATGGATCCCGCTGGGTCTGAAATAAAAAGAGCTGCGAGACCAACCAATTGGAATCACTTTTAGAAGCCCAAACTGAATAAAAATGCTTCATGTAAACGCCTCAAGCATAAGCCAAATGGAATTTTATTCCTTTTGGCAAATCTGGATGTCACTTTGCAGTGATGTCATTGTTTGTTTTTATTTTAAAGTGCTTACAGTGTGTTGTTTTTATCAAGCGTTTTTTAAAAATCAAACATGAAAAATATCCCAACTACTGCACTGAACAAACGACGGAGCTTAGGGTTAGGGTTAACCCTAACCTTTCCGATGCCGACCTTAAGCTCCGCCCCCCCGAGGAACATGTATGAAGTGGATTCTCGATGGCGTCTTCCAGATAATTTTGGGGTATGTTTTTTTTGCCAAATGCGTCAGACTTGTCCAAGAGAGTTCTCCAGAGAGATCTCAACTACTTCACGTAAGAATATGTACACGGAATGAAGATTTTGGACAGAGCAGGACGCAATGTCCGAGTTACAGCCAAACGTTGGCGATCGATGCAAAAAATGTTGACACCTCACAAACTTCATATTGAAATCCAACAGGATAAAATAGTGGAATCGTACTGTGCATATAAAGCAGGGCGAGTACTTTTTACTCAGAAAGATCACCAGTAATATCATTGGAGTCTTTATAATTGATTTGACTTGGCTCGGAATGGAACCCAGTGCTCGGTCTTAAAAGTCCGATGTGACCCAAATAGGCAATTAGACATTTCTCTTGCGTGACGTGGCGCATTTACGTATGACTAACCCGACTCTTGGGCATAAAACATGACACTTCAAAGTGAAAGTTGTTCTCCTGGACTGATAATAATTCAATCAAACTCGGAGAAGATACTTCTCCTTCGCTTACCTTCCAACATACACCCCAGTGTTTGTTGATAATGTCCACATTTCGTTGTACGCGCGCTCTTCCGCGAGCCTTCATCCATCGTAGACACTTCCTCAACTGTGTTTTAGGCTTTGGAGAAAGAATCAAGCGAGTGGGCCCCTCGTAAGCTAGCGGGCTACATTTCATCAGAGTTGCACGTTCTCCGAGCCCACATGAGGACCATTTTGTTCGGAACGTGAACTTTTCCAAGCGCACGCTACCGACAACCAGCATTGCTTGTGGGACAACGTGGCGGCGAGAGGGGCGTGTCAAGACAATGCAGCTATCTGATTGGCTATTATTGTACGGTACGAGTGATTGACAGGTCGGAAAGGTCAATTGACGTGACGATGGTCGCGACGATGAGCGGGTGTCTTACGGCTGTAGCGCACATGATGTCGTCGTCGTCGTCGTCGCCCCCCCGCCCAATTGGCATAGATCATGAAACACATCAACAGTTGGCCAGACCTCTTCAGTCAGAATGACAAAAAAAAGTCTCACCGGAAATCTGGCTACTGCGCGGTTGGTCCGTCGAAGACGAGCCCTTCACCAGTCAACCAAATGTACGTCGTCAACTATCGGCTGACTATCGTTTGCCGCCGAGATTGTACTTGATGGACAGTTAACGTTCCCGTATGTCCAGCTCAGGTGCCGCCTTGGTGTGACCAATTTAGCTCTCTTCTCGGGTTAGTGACCATAAATAGTTAACGTCGCCACGTGTGTTAATTGGGGAATAACACAAACAACAATGTGGAGCGAAGCGCTGACATTTTAAATGACTTTCTGGTCAGTGGAGTGAGCGGTTTAGCTCCTGAACTCGTTAGGTCTTAGGCTAGTCGTTAGCGCACGAGCTCGTCAGTGAACTCAGAAGCACGACAAACGGTTGACCTTTTTTGAGTGCATGAACGTACACGTTTTATGAGGAACAAGGCTGTGGAATATCGCACGGAGCCAATGACGGCAAGAGTGTCAGCGTTCCACCGGCTCGCAGCCGTCCAACGATGCATGACCAATGAACATATATCGAGTCCGTAAAGCAGGGGTCTCGAACTCCTTTTTATCGTGGGCCACTTTTGTCGTGAGCGTTTCCCTCAGAGGGCCGTTATGACAATCTTTTGCCTCATCATATTTACAAACTACTTTTTGGAATGAGAAATCAAAGGTGTTGGGTTTTTTCATCTACTGTTGCTCGCAATATACCAATGTTATCATTTATAATGACAATTTGAAATTTTGCTAACGATTTTAACGTAAATCATGGAAATTGATACAGAGGATTTCCCTTCACGAGCTTCGTAAAATCCCGCGGAGGGCCGGATCTGGACCCCGGGCCTTGAGTTCGACACCTGTGCCGTAAAGACTATCGTGTCCGATTTGTTTGTTAAACGATTCAACGATGTTATAGCAATCATTGCGACGGGCTATTTGGCAGTCGATCCCATTCCGATTGAAGACCATTGGTGGCAACGGTTGCGGGCGCGTCAATCGCAGGGGGTGTCCAAGTCTAAACGTGAGCGACCAATCCCGTAATCCCATCCATTCCGGTTTGTCCTTTTGTTTGCATCATTCCAGTTGTGTTGATCAGCGTTTGCATTCTTTTGCTTTTTGGCCTTTGTCTTTGTGTGTGTGTGTGTGTGTGTGTGTCCAGAGCGACCTATGTCTCCCCCTTCACATCCTGGAGGAACAAGGGCTCCCCCAGGTGGCCACCACCATCAACGCACTTCTCCGCTTGGCCCCGCCCAGACACAGTGTCGCCACAACTACCGTGACGTCATCCGGAGCGTCTTCCGGCGTGTAATCGGCACGCCGCTGCATGCACCCATGAAGATCCGCCGACTTTAGACACGCCTGTTAGCATTTGCATCTTACAACATCAACAAACCTGAAACGTTGCAGAAGTTTGTCCATATATATATATATTATATTTAACTTAACACTCAAGCGTAAAACCTGTGTACAGGATATCACATAAGCAACAACATGACATCATGGAGGATACGATGTCACGTGATCTTATCTATAAGATACTATCATCTATATTTATTTTACCTGCTAACACTAATGATCGTTATCGGAAATTGAACGTTTGGTAGGAGTTAGTCTGGACAAAAAAATTAATAGCAAAGATTATTCAAGTTCTGGTCCGAACACTTAAGATATGTATTTTGATTGACACGAGATCATCTGTACGATGAATGGCCGGCACGGTAACTGACCGCTTTCCGCATCTGCCTCAGTCTTTGAAGGTCTGGCTATGTGGCGTTTGCTTGTTCTCCTCATGCCTCCGCGGCTTTTCTCCAAGAGGTCCGCTTGACTCCAGCATCCCCAAAACAGACATGCTAGCTTAATTGAAGACTCAAAATATCCACCAGGTGTGAATGTGAGTGCGAATGTTTATTTATTCCCGATTTTCCCCGCAAGTGGCTGGCGACCAGTTCCGGGTGTACCTTGCCATTTGCCCCACGTTAGCTAAAATGGGCTCCAGCACGCCCGTAACCCGCAAAAGGAGAATCGGTGTGGAAGATGGCTAGATGTATGATAATATTGCTATCAAAACCGTTAGGTTCAGTTAATGCAGCTAATGTGATATACGCAACTAACCAGACAAAAAACCTCAAAATGTATCGGAACTCTGAACTGATTGCTAATGTAACAACGTAGCTAACCCAAGGCATGCAATGCTAATGAAGCTATGCTAAAGATGCGGATCTGTCGCTTTGTTGTTTGTTGCTGTCACGTTTTTTATTTGTTTGTCTCATGATTTTGCACCTTCCCCCCACCCACCCATCTTGTTCACTTTGAATGTTCACCAAGGTGACCGATGACGCGATCCTGCGCCTCCTTGGCGATCAGGTGTTCAATGTGTTGGGCCTCCTGTTGCATTCTGGGACGTTTGGTTGATGAGACTGCAACCTGTTTGTGTACAAATGTATTATGTAAATAGAAAGTGTTTGTAGTAATGTATATAAAGATATAGAGAGTGCGGGTTTGCCAAGACAACTCTGCAACTTTCTCCCTACACGTGACGCAAAGTATTGGTGTTATTCTTACACCTGCTACAAAGTAAATGTGAGAAGTTTGTTCCTGCTACAATGGTCAGACTTCACTTCAAGCATATTTCTGTATTTGACTCATTTTCACTTTTCCTGTTTAAAAGAAAAACTTGCCTGTCAAATAAATGCAATTAGGATTGGAATATCCTTGTGGAGGTCTGATTATGTACGCAACTTAAGTTTTTATTTATTCCTCTAAGAACACAAAGGCATGCAAATAACTGAAATTAAATAAATAGGTAGCTCTTGTGATTAAAAACGGTTTAATTGAAATGTACAGTGTATCGGTTATTTAGATGGGTGAAATGCTCGTTCATTCAGTGTTTTTTTTTTAATCTTTTAACTTTAATTTTAAAACATGTATTTAAACGTTAAAGCCAACAAATGCAGTTTTTTTCCTGATTGTCTAACACAGTAGTTGCAATATATCAACTTACGACCTTTAACTGCCAACGTTTCGTTAGAGAAAAAAGTATAACTTTCAAACAGCTGTTGTTGTATTTTCAACCGTATGCTATCAATTATAACAGCGATGTAAGGTAGAACTCCAACTTTGACATACTTGGTAAAAAATAAATACTGTACGTCAATTGCATTTTGATCCGGCGCGCCGCGGCCACCCGTCTTTTCAATAATTTCCCACAAGTCTTAGCGCGCGCTCTTTTCGCCATATTTGAGCTCGTAGAGCAGGTAAGATCGTAAACATGAGTGAGAAAATGTGTAAAACTCTTCATAGACGTGACTTATTTCTCCTCACGATCGGTCGCCGTCGCATCCTTGAGTATTTTTTTCCATGGCGTGCCCACTCAAGTTTCTGTGGACTTGGTGATGGCTGAGATAGCGCTCGGATTCTCCTGCTAAATGCTAGCCGCGGTCAACTGCTTCCGTCTCGCCTGAACTCTTCGCGTCGAAGTCGGCGTTGGCTTCACGGCCGCGGATGCGTCTGGAGAACTTTAGCCTATTGCTTCTCTCGCCGGCGCGTTCTACATTTCAGCAATGGTGGAGCTAGAACGTGACAAATGGGTAGGGCTGGAAAATCACGATGGGTCTGATTATGTCTCCATCCGCGTATGGGTGAACTCGTTAATTGACTATTCCGCTTATCCTCACAAGGGTCACGGGCGTGCTGGCGCATGACCCGGTTATACTCAGGACAGAAGTGGAGTACATCGTCAACTGGTCGCCAGCCAATCACAGGACACAGATGAACAACCATTCAAACTGACATTCACGGGCAATTTAGAGTCTTTAACCTAACCTGCATGTTTTGGGGGGGGGGTTACGGGAGGAAAGAAAACTCACACAGGCACGGGGGAACATGCACAAGTCCACAGGCGGTGCTGGGATTTGAACCCTGGTCCTCAGAACGGTTCGGCTGATGTTCCGACCGGCCCTTCGCCGTGCAGACCTGGCATATGTTTCTGTTAGGTCCTGAAAGGGAAATGTGTTGAAATAAAAAATGAATTTCAGAACTTCCTCATTCAACTAAAATGATGCCAGATAGGACCAGAATGAAAAAAACAAAACTTCCACCACTCACCTGTCTAGACTACAATGATATTATTTGTGATCTTTCCAAGTGAAAAGTACTCACCAATTCCACAATTTAATCCTGTTGGATTTCAGTCGGAAGTTTGTGAGGCGTCAAACTTTCTTGCATCAATCGCCAACATTTTGCTGTAACTCTGACGTTGCGTCCTGCTCTGTCCAAAATTGTCATTCCGTGTACATTTCCCTGCGTAAACAAGTTGCGACCTCTCTGTAGAACACTCTTGGACAAGTCTGACGCATTTGGCAAAACCCTAACCACAATATTATCTGGAATACGCGATAGAGAATCGACTTCAAACGCGTTACGTTCAGTCGCCATTTTGGAAGATTGTGTGGCATGGCAACTGTTGCTAAGGGGGGTCGGAGCTGAAATCGCCAGTCGGAAAGGTCCGTTGTTCAAATCTCGACGTCAGCATGATGGCTTGTTGGCTATTACCAATATTGAAGTATACTTTTACACTTGAACCGTGTACATGAATTTGTGGTCTTTGGAGACTGCTTTGGTCATGTGCAGAATCAGGAGAGTTATTTTTTTTTTTTTTAAACAATGGATGTATCTGTTCATTGCATTTTTTTTTTTTTTTTTTTCTGAATGTCCAGGTAAGTGCTCCTGAGAAGACACTGCAAGATGCCAGGAAGGTGAGGCGAGTTTTGCAAAGACTTATTTGATTTGGACCACAGTGTTGCTCGTCACTGGGCCTCATTCAGCCAGCGTCGCCATTACGCCCCCTTAGAAATGCGCTCGAACGGTTGCTTTAAAAATGGCGGTTGGCCACGCAGACCCGCACTTGAGCGATGGGATATTTGGACGGCCTGAGGCCCGAGCCCGTTTTGCCGTTTCGTGCTGCACGTACACAATTGTGTGTTTCTTTCGGCTTGTCCCTTTCGGGGTCGCCGCAGCGTGTCATCTCAGATGAACGCACGTATGTTTGGCACAATTTTTGCGCCGGATGCCCTTCCTGACGCAACCTTTCTCAGGGAGTGGAGGCCCCAGTGGGATACGAACCCACAACCCCTGGTTTTCCAAACCAGTGCTCTAACCACTGAGCTACGGGGCCTCATGTACACAATATTGTACGTTTTCACGTTTCCCCCACCCTAAGAAGTGCGGCTATTTTTCGAGAGGCTCATTTGCTTCGTGTCAAGTGGCAACATTGAGCCCGCGAGCACGCACGGCCTGCGCGCACGCGTGTGGATGTGCTTTTTATCTATTATTTTATTTTTATTTTTTTAATTACATTGGGTCAAATTCATGCATGAAATGTGTACTGTCCGGCGCCTATCCGTCGTTTTGTCATACCACTTTGATGAGGATGTCGTCGCGTTATCGACGTGCCGGCGAGTGCTGATGTGTGTTTTGTGTGTGTAGACTGTGGAGCAAGGCCATCTTTACGGGCTACAAGCGCGGGCTCCGCAACCAGCGTGAGCACACGGCTCTGCTCAAGCTGGAAGGCTGCTACAGCCGCAACGAGGTCGACTTCTACCTGGGCAAGCGATGCGCCTACGTCTACAAGGCCAAAAAGTCAGTGCGCTTATCCAGTGGCTCCCTCGCGGCGTGCCGACGACACTGAGGGAACGCGCGCCGTTCATCCAAAATCTCCATGACGGAAATTGGTGTGTTTGCGTGCGTGACAGGAACACGGTGACGCCGGGCGGCAAGCCCAACAAGACGCGTGTGATTTGGGGCAAGGTGACGCGCGCCCACGGCAACAGCGGAATGGTGAGGGCGAAGTTCAGCAGCAACCTGCCCGCCAAAGCCATCGGACATCGCATCAGAGTGGTGAGTGCGCACGTGTGCCAGCGCGGCTCACTACATGAGAAAGTGCCGGAAAAGTGCATTTAGTTGTGTACTCCGCTGCCTGTTTAAACGCAGGGAAGAAGCGCTGTGGCGTGTTTGTGTGCCATGAGGACTGATAACCGTTGAGCCTTGCAGAACGTTAGTTACATGGCCTAATCTGTTCACACACACACACACACACAAAAAAGGATTCAGACGCGTAGTCGATCACAATCGACGCATTGGGCGCCCCGCAATGCACATTGGCGACGTGGAGTCGATTGATCGAAGCGCGCGATTATGACAGTAAAGCCGATCAGCACAAAATGCTCCTTTTCAGCCTCTACCGATCAAGCTGATCAGGTTGGTGGAAAGCGGGGCTCATCAACCCTTTTTGAGGCTGAGGGCTACGTGACTTGTTTGCAGCAAACTTCAGTCATAGTCCATTATACATACATAAAATATTTTCGTTTGAATTTTTTTATATGATGTGACATTCCAGGTATTTTAAAATTTTAAATCACATAGCCATGTCAGATTCAAAATCTAAAGCTGTGGTATTTCTCGAAGATGCCTTGCGGGCGCCTTAAATTGCGCTCGCGAACACCGCGTAGGTGTAAAGTGTCGACATCTGATAGATATCAAAACGGACACTTTGGCGGGGGGGGGGGGGGACTACTCAGTACTTTGTCACGGAGTATATTTGAGTGCTTTGTTTTCTTTTTCAAAAATTATCCCATAATGTCGGGAGGCGAGCGATCGATCCCGTCAGAAGCCAACAATCAGCTGAGCAACTTTTTCTTTGAAATTACAGAAAGATATTTTGGGACTTTTGTTTCCCTGTGAGCTTGTCGATATGTGAATGTTTTTATTGACGATTGTTGTGTGTATTGCTTTCCTCAGATGTTGTACCCTTCTCGAGTGTGAGCGAGGCTTACCGGCACCCAGCAGCTGATTTTTGTTTGTAAATAAACAATAAAAAGACGGACGCCTCCACAGACTGTCTGACTGTGTCGGGACGCTCTCCGCTGCAACGGCAGTTTCGCCAGTTGGGTTTGAAAATATCGAGCTTGTGACAATATGGATGTTGATCTTCACATTTGAAATAATCTTCAGGTTCATTTTTATACTTTGTTTAATTGGGATGGTACTCAAGTGGTTGAAATATTGTATTTTTATTTTATTTTTTGTCTTCTCGAGCGGGGAATCATCACTTAAAATCTCCACAACCTAAATGGTTAAAAAAAATAAAAATAAAGAAAGGCATTGGTCGTAAAGTATCACATAAGATGGTTAACATAAATGGCCTCTATGACAATTGATTTATTTTGTCAAAACTTGGCGACTTTTTCAAAATGGAAGCTCAATTGTCGTGGGGAGAAATGTAAAATTGGGCAAACCGGAAGTCATCAGTTGAAATGTAAGACGACGACGGAACCGGAATCCACTTTAGTGGTCGGGTATGTAACAACCCTCAATTGGTCTCCGGCGGTCGGTGCCGCAATCGTGTTGAGTGCTGACAAGAACGAAGAACAAAAGACATTCGACGAATGGGAACCCTTCCATCCATGCGTCACACTCGTGAATGAAGTCTGAATCGATTTCTTGCTGAGCTACGGACGAGACAAACAGTTTGTCGTCAGTGAGCGGGCCTGGCCCGGTTTGAGAGAATTCAGGCTTTGCTTTGCCAAGTAGTCCCCAGAAGAAGAGGCCCCGCTTGAGGGTGCTGATGTCTGACTGGACGAGCCGAACTTTGCGTGTGATTTTTTGGCATTTCTCATGTTGTGCGATGGACTTTCTTTTTCAAAACCAGTGCCTTTTTTTTTTTTTTTTTTTGTGTGCATCAAATGTGGACGGAGTAGAATGGCAAAAATGTATGCAACTTTTTTTGGGGGAGGGGGATTGCAGAATAACTTAAAAAGCAGCATGATGGTGAAAAATTGACAAATGTTTGACACGGACATGTTAAATGGTTAGTTTACCACAACGTGAGCTTCTGAGTCAACCCAGAAAAGCGTTCTCTTGCCATTTAGTCCGCAGATTGCGTTTCCTTGCTAGTCGTTGGGGAAATCCTTTCACCTCATTTTTTAATTAATTTTCAGTTCAGTTGAGCTTATCAGTGGTTATGACAAAGATGAAAATATTCCTCCATATGGCCATCGGAAACCACCTGTTTACTGGATTGGGACACACTCGACAACTATCTGGACGCGACCCCCAAATATTCTTGTTTAGTGTGACGAGGGAGCCATCCCAAAATCTGAAGATCCCTTTTTGGCATGCCAACTAATAGGAAGCGTCCGGCCACGTTTGTCTCTCGAAATCTTATCCAATGCTGTGCTCTATTTTGATATGTAAAGTTTGGCAATCTACCGACCTACTGCCTTTTCGCAGCTGTTTTAATTTCTCGACTTTCTGTCGAAAGAGTAAAGACAAACTTTCAAAAGCAAAGAGAGGTGCGTTCAGGAGTTACCATGGCGACGCGGTGCTCTCGCGCGCCCCCTCGCGTCCACGACAAAGTTCTTGTGCTCTTTTTACTTCCTGTTTGCCGGCTCGCCAGCTTGCGAGGTTTCCGACCGTTCCGAAGCCAAAAGAGCCGAAAGGACGGACGGCAAAGCTCTACCGGACCGCACGTTTGACTGAAGCCTGGCGAGGGGCGCGCGCTCAAGATGCCGTCGATGCCAACGTCACCCAACCATCGACATGGTCGTACACAAGACCCAAAAGCCTCCAAGGAGACTTCGGCACTTGGGTTCTGTCGTGAAGGCCGCTCGAGCGGTGCATTTGGACTTTTGGCGTCGGTGTGACTTCTAATTGGGGTTTGAAGTTGTTTCTTGACTTTTACACCCTGCGGCAGTTTCTGATGCTAATGCTAATTAGCCTTGTGTGAATGTTGCGCTCGGACATTGTGCTTCCGGTTGGCTCGACGCTCCTTTGATGACGTCGGTGTGCCATGTCTGCCCCGGCTCGCGCCGCGCCCAGCGCGCCCTCTCCCGCCTCGCTCTGCTGCTGCCGCAAGTCTCCGTCCTCAGGGGGGCGCTGCGTCGGGGGCTCGGCCGTCGACGGCGGGTCCGGGCGCCGCGCGCCCGCTGACGTGGCGTCGGCGTCTAACTTGGTGAACTTTCATCTCCGTCACTTTCACTTGGACCTGCGCGTCAACTTCGCGCTGAAGGAGATGAGCAGCTGGCTGGTCCTGGACCTGGTGCCCCTGGTTCCGGGAGTCCGGACCCTGGTGCTGGACGCGCACCCGTCCTTGCTGGTGCACGCCGTGGACTGCCAGACGAGCGGCGGCCGGGAGGCCGCCTCCCTCGCCTTCCGCCTGGAACCCTTCGCCGATTTTGGTTCCGCCCTCAACGTCGACCTACCTGACTCCGTTGAGACCGGGACGCACATGCGGGTCACTGTCAGGTACACGGCCACCGACGGGCCTGCGGTGAGAACACGCACAAACGCGCACGCGTGAACACGTGCGGGTGGGTTTCCGATGACGTCGACCAATCGGATAAATTCGCGATAGAAAAAAAACTTCACGCTTTACCTATCAGCTGTGTTCTTTGACCTCTGTGACACACAAGATGGCGTCATTGGAAACCTATCCCTCCGCGTGAACGCTGAACACGACAACATGCGTCCAGTCACGCACTTGCACAGATAGTACAGTACAAAGACGCACCCAAACACGCGTGCGCGCTGGTTAAACACGCTAACGTCTGCGTGCGTGCGTGCGTGCGTGCGTGCGTGTGTGTGTGTATTTTCCAGATGTGGTGGTTGGACTCCGAGCTGACGTGCGGTCAAGCTCACCCTCTGCTCTTCACTCAGGGTCATTCGGTGTCCAATCGTTCCTTCTTCCCGTGTTTCGACTCTCCGGCCGTCAAGAGCACGTACACGGCGGCCGTTCGCGTGAGTGACCCCTGACCCCCGACCCGGGTTGTCGTCGCGATATAGATTTTGGTATTGTGGAGAAAAAAAGCGCTCTTCAAATGCGACTCACCTCCAAAGAAGTGTTTTCAGTCAGGCCACACGTGATCATACTTCAGAGAATAAAAAGAAGAACTAGAATCAATTAAGTAGGCGTGCAACAGCTATTTAGCGAGTCTAATGCTCTGAAGTTAGCGACATTTGCACACTCAGCATTGGTCTTCGTGTACTAACCTCTTATTGGGTGGGTTACCTTTGCCAAGCAATCGAATCTCGCGATGTCCCGATCACATTTTTTTCTACCCTAGTCCGAGTCTTTGAATTTAAATATGTGGCGACACCGAATCCCTGTCCGACAAATAAAATAAGTGATAACTAAAAATGATTAAACTCAGCAAATATTTCACATTGCGCATATATAAATCATTTTGGTATAATCTGATTGACTCGGAAAAATTGCTTTTTTTTTTTTTTTTTTTTTTGGGGTCTGATTTTAGGCCAAGCCAGGAAGGTCCTGCCGAGCGAGCGACGGGGCAGAACCCGACTCAAGTTCTGCGCCGTGCACGGCTCGGTGACTGAAAGTAGTCTCACGCTATTCGCTTTGTCATTGACGCACGCGGTCCAAGGAAAGTTCTCTTGTACTCGGGAAAGCCCAAAATAGTTTTTTGATGTCACCTGGTCCATGGAGATCCGGGAGTCGGGAACGCTGAACGGATTTTTAGTGGACTTTTTTTCGGGCTGCATCAAAGTCGGCTTTGTAAAGATCTCAATCTTCCATGTCGTTTTGGTGCCCGGGCACTACTTGAATGTCATATCACCTGGCGGTGACCCTCGCGTGTGTGCCCGCCCTACAGGTTCCGGACGGGGTGACAGTTCTGATGAGCGCGTCCCGTAGTTGGTACTCCAAAGCGGAGCGCGTGTTCCACTTTTCCATGGACGCGCCTGTGCCCGCCTACCTGGTGGCGCTGGTGGCAGGAAACCTCCGGCACGCGGACGTCGGACCCAGGTGCCCGTCGTCTACGCCGCTCGCTCACGTCGTCTACGCCGCTCGCTCACGTCGTCGTTCTCGTCCCGTCAGGAGCCGCGTCTGGGCTGAGCCTTGTCTGCTGTCGTGCGCCGCCAAGAAGCTAGGGGGCAGCGTGGAGCGGTGGCTGACCATCGCGGAGGGACTCTTTGGACCGTACCTGTGGGGGAGGTCAGTGGCGTGGGATCGGTCGCCGCGGTGACGAGTCACCAGAGCGGTCGTGCGCTTGTTCGACGGTCATGCGACGAGTGAGGAGAAAGTTCCGGATCGCTGTCCGCGGCTCGTGGCGTTCTTAGCCCGAACAAATCCTCTGAATCGATTCAGTTCCCAGCCGAGGTTCCAAAATAACGTTTCGAATCCCAATCTCGTATATGCGCAATTTACTTCCGCATTTGGGAAAGCGAGTGAACGTTTCATGATATCGATTATAAAGTTGAACTAAAAGTCAAAATTTTTTTTTGATGTGGACCGCTTCAAACTAAAAGGAGAGGAAGAAAATGGGAGCTTTTGCAGACCCCCACCCCCCACCCCAAAATAATCATCAAGCGTCATTTCTCCCAGTAATGTAACAGATTACAATTGCGTCCACTTTGTCGCCACACGTCACGAGTTACTCGGCGGCGTCGGTGTCGCGCGATTGTCGCTGAGGCGCTTGCGGACTCTGCACGGGTCAGGTGCGACCTGGTCTTCCTGCCGCCGGCGTTCCCCATCGTGGCCATGGAGAACCCGTGCCTGACGTTCATCATCGCGTCCATCCTGGAGAGCAGCGACTTCCTTCTGATCGACGCGGTCCACGAGATCGCGCACGCTTGGTTCGGCAACGCCGTCACCAACGCCACCTGGGAGGAAATGTGGCTGAGCGAAGGCCTCGCCACCTACGCTCAGCGTCGGATCACCACCGAGGCCTACGGTACCCGACGCGCCGGCGCTGGGATATGATAGAAAACGTCAACCCGCCACGTTTGTAATCCCCGTCCGTACTCGTTCCTTAGGCGCTGCGTTCACGTGTCTGGAAAGTGCCGTACGATTGGACGCTCTGCACAGACAGCTGCGGCTGCTCGGCGACGACAACCCAGTCAGTCGTCTGCAAGTCAAACTGGAGCCCGGTACGAAACGCATACCGTGCAAAGTTGGGCTCAAAATGATGGAAAACCCCAAATATGAAGTATCTCTATTTTTATAATTCCCCCCCCCCCCCCGTTCCCCAAAAGCGTTGTCCTGAAGCTAAGCGCTTTATTGGAACACATAAGTCTGGCACACTTGATGATCATTTTTTTCAGGAGCGTACTCGTCATCTGCCAGCCACCGAAACAAAAAGTCCTTGAGCAAGAAACACACGCACGTAGTGTAGTGTATCGTCAAACCACTAGGGGCACTCCAGAAACGAGAGAGTGTAGAAAGAGGAGGAGGCGAAGAAGAAGAAAGTAGTGTCGGCAGAGGTTAGGTGAGGGTTAGGGTTTGCTGACTGAAAAAAAAAAAAAAAACAATTTTTCTGAAGATTGACACAATTTAGTGCGTTATTTCTAGCGTCAAGTACCCTTTTAAACATAATTCCAGCCTTTTATTTGGCTCGGCGACCGCGCCTCCATCCAACTGAGGCGTACGACTAGAAACGGAAACGTGGACATCCTGAAAGAAAATTTGCGCCGCTCATTGTTCGATATTTTTGCTCTGTTGTACACACGCTCGGTGTAGACATTTGTGTGTTTGTGTCGGTGCAGGCGTGAACCCGAGCACGTTGATGAATCTTTTCACGTACGAGAAAGGTTTCTGCTTCGTGTCGTACTTGTCGTCGCTGTGCGGGGACGTCGGACGCTTCGACGGATTCCTGCGGGTCGGTATGCGCGCACGCTCGCTCGCTCGCTCGTTCGTTGGCTCAAAGTGTCGCGTGGCGTTGGACCGCAGGACTACATCGGCCAGTTCAAGTTCCGGAGTGTGGTGGCTCAGGACTTCCTGGACTTGTTCCTGGCCACCTTTCCCGAGGCGGCGCAGGAGGAAGGTGGGTCCGCGGGCTCGGGCGATTCTGGGATTTGCGCTCTCCCTCGGCCGACTGACCTTTGGCCTCCCCCGTCAGGTGTGGATTTCCAGCGCTGGTTGACGGGCTGCGGGGCGCCGCCGTGCGAACCGGACCTGTCGGCGGGCGCCGCCCTGATCCAGCCGGTCCGGGACCTGATAGGCGTGTGGACCCGCGGGCGCGCCCCCGACCCGCCGGAGGAGACGGACGTGGCGGGTTGGAGCACCTTCCAGGTGGTTCTGTTTCTGGACAGCATGCTGGACCAGGCGCCCCTGCCGCACGGTACGCGCGCCTCATCTTTGTCGCGAAAACTTTATTGGTGATCCACAAAGATCGGTCAGGGCGGGACCAAGACACGAACGACGACGCGGGCGACGCGTGAAAGTTCTCCACACCGCGGTTGACAGCAGTCCGCCAGCTGTGGTGCTGCTCCTCACTCACAAGAGTCCATTTGCGCGTTTTCGAGCCCGCCCGGTCCGGTGTACACGCAAGGACTCGACACTCAAAATCTGCCATTTAATAGTCGTGCACGTAATGTTCGCCGTGCAAGCGTAAAGATGTTGTTGAAACGCCGATCTCAAACGACGGAACACCTTCGGCTTTGCTTCCGAGAGCCTCAAAAAAGCCAACCCGCTTCTGTCGATTCTCGATTGGCTGCATTTTGTTGTCGGTGTGGAGAAACGGGCTCTCCGCGCGCGCACGCCGGCATGTAGAGCTTTGCTCACAAATATTGAATGCGTTAAGACTTGTGGGCCCGAACCCATTTCAGACAGGACAGATCCGCTCTTAGGCCGAAGGACAATCCTACGGGATCGCTCCCTCGGTCGTCTGCGCGCGCACCGATTTGAAGACTTTTTGGGTAAACGAAGTGACTGCGGTTGAAACGTCGCCGGGAAAATCCCTCCCCGGGAACGGCGGCCCGTACTGGCTAATCTTTTCGGCGTTTGGCGGCCGAAAGACGAGCGCGTGGGCGCCGGCGGGAAATGTCGCGTGCTGACGACGTGCGTGCGGTTGTGTGCGTGTGCCAGAGGTGATGCTACGTCTGCGCGCTCGTTACGCGTCGCTGTTGGACGAGCTCAACGCGGAGGTTCAAGTCCGCTGGCTGCAGATGGTGGCCAGGAGCCTCTTCTACCCCGACGTGCCTCGACTCAACCGCTTCTTACGCAAACACGTACGTACGTACGCACGCACGCACACGCACTTGCGCAATCTTTCTCCGTTTGTGTGACTCGCTTCAGCGCATTGTTGACTTTGTGTGCGAGCGAGCGAGCGAGCGTGTTGTAATGCTGACTTTTGTCGCGCGTGCGTGTCGTAGACGTCGCGCATGTACACAGTGCCCCTGTACGAAGACCTGGCGACGGGCGCCATGCGCGACGTGGCCGTGGAGGCCTTCCGGCAGACCCGGCGCCGTCTTCACCCCAACCTCCGGCGGAGTCTGCAACAAATCCTCTGGCGGGGGCAAGGGGACGCCGACCCGCCCCCGAGACCCCTCGACGCCGACCCCGTGGTCTCTTTAAGAGACGTCGACGTTTCGGCGTGAGGGAGACGCGGACGTCCCAAAACGACAAAGGAGATCGGGGTGACGACAGAGAAAGGGCAACCTTTTTCTCTCTGTCCTCTTTTTCCTCTTTCCCGTCCGTCCTTTGGGCTTTGAGCAGCCGATTTCTTGGGCGGGGGTCAGTTTTGAATGCCCTGGCACAGGATTTTTACGTCGTGGGCCGGATCGGGTTTGAGGCGGGCTTCAGTTTTTCTCCTTAATTAGCGCCACCCGCAGTCGTAATGACGACCTTTTCTCTCTCGAGCTTTCCGACGCGGTTGTGGTGGACAACGATGCATTCGCTGTGGCTGGGAGCTTTCGCTTTGGGAGAATTTGGACTCCCGAGGCCGATGGAGCCTTCTTCATCCCGCGCACGCTGCAAAGAAATGGCAAATTCCGAGCTGTCTTTGAATGCTTCTTCGCTCGAAGCAAAGGGCGAGTTTCTTTTGTGCAAATAAAAGTTGGAAACCAAACTGGGATGACCTTTCACTGACTTCCTAAACTAATCTTCACGCGGATGTCAAATCTTCGACACGGCGACCGCCGCCCCCCCTCCCGCGACCCGCCCCGAGGCGTCCGAGCGAGCCGCCGCATCTTCCGCCCCAGTAAAGCTCTTTACGTTGCGCCGGGCCGCCGCCCTCTCCCGTTGGCTGTGCCGAGTCACGTGACCGGGCCGCTATTGTTGGGCGCGCCAAAGTCTGCACGCACGCAATTTTGCGCATGAAAGCGAATCCAGCGGCGATGAACACAACGTTCCAGTTTGATCCATTTCATTGCGATTATGTTTATTGCTTGTAGACATTTTGCCGACGCATCACTTTGACGGCGCGCTTCTTGACGGTTGTCCGCCGCTTTCGTCCAATCGAAACAAAAGAGCCGGTCGCCGCGGCAACAACATCATCCAAAACTATGGAGAGGGTAAGGTAATGTACTTTGGGGATCTGGAAAGTACTTTGAGTATTGATTGTCGTGATGAAGAGCGGGACGGTTGACGCGCTTCGCTTGTGTGTGTGTGTGTGTGTGCGCCCGCGTGTTAGCGTGAGTCAGCGAGCGGCGTGAGCGACTCGTCGACGTCGAGCAACGTGATGACCGTCACGTTGAACTTGGGTGAGTGAGCACGACGCCAACTTGGCCCTGTGCACGGCGCTACGACATACTGGGACCGCATAACCAGTGCACGAGCCCACCGTTACTACACTAGCACCATATTGGGACTCAAGAACTGAGGTATATTTGGAGTGATACATTAGATGTCAAAAGTCTACACACCCCTGTTCAAATGCCAGCCTTTTTGTGATACACGTTCCATATAAGTGATACGTGACCGCTTTATTACTACTGCAATACTATTCCATGACTTTTGCATACAACATCAGAACGATGTACAAAGTACATCAATACTACATACTGGTTAATACTAAATGAGTTATGACTACTAATGCGTCAGCACCAAATTACTACTTGACGAGTACAACATCACGACGACCGCATCCATACTACACGACTACCATAACGCACGGGACAAAGCCGCTCCACCGTGAAAGTCCAATACTGCTCTCTAACTACTACATGAATACTACTCACGCTCACTACATCCACGCATACTACATCAGTCCAGTCGTAGCCCCAAAAGTGTGACAATGTGACAGACAGGTGCAACTTCCTGGGCGTCAGCGTGCTCGGGGAAAGTCCGGACGACGTCGGCGGCGTGTACGTCGGATCCGTGGCGGAGGACGGCGCGGCGGCGGCCGACGGACGCGTGAGCGCGGGGGACGTCTTGATACGGGCGAGTACAACCGACAACGTTCAGACCCGTTACCGCAAATTGCAATATCATATCCATGCTACCCCATTTCTAAATGGGAAACTTTGATACAATTCAACTTCCAGCTGGTAAAAGCCACAAAATCAGCAATTCCCCAAAATAGAATATTGTGAAGAAATCAGCATTTCCTCCACAGGTTTTGGCCGGGATAAATATAAAAGAGTTATGATGTCACCCTTATTTCGATCAAAATCTTCAATCCTGGCTCGGGAATCCCTTAGCGCGAACGCGTCGAGGCAATCGGCCACGTTTCCCGGATGCCGTGGTGCCATCCAAGCAGGTCTCGCTCCCGCTGGAAGATGAAATCCGCATCTCCGTGAAGAAGCTCGAGTCCTCCAAAAGCTGGTGTTGCGCTGACCTCGGATTGAAGGAAGCAGCCCAAATCATCAGCGACTGCGGATAGTTGACGAGCAGCTCGGGTTCTGTCCTCCACCCGCCTTCCTCCGAAGCGTCGGACCTCGACTCCCGAACCAAAGGCGCTCCTTACGTTTGTGGGGAAGAGGACCTCGCCGGCACAGTCCCGGTTCTCCTCGGCTCCCAACGTCGGCCGGACCCGAGGAACCCGCCAGTTGTAGCCCCTCCGACTCCCGCCTCGTTGCTTTCTTTCTGGACCTCTGCTAGATCGCGGAATCTTCTCTGTTGGCTCATCCGCCGAAAGCCACGGTCAACTCTTTTGCCGGCCCGTCTTCTCCTGACACATTTCGTCCTTCCGTCGCTGCGCTCGGACACGGCACTCCGCCGACAGCCGACGTCTTTCGCTATCAACTTTTGCGACCGAGGGATCCGATCCACGACTGAAGCGATTTAACGACGCCTGGGGAAACCTGTCCAAATGCTCTCTGAGTCCCGTCCGTGATCAGTATCGGACGCTGCGTGGAAAACTCACGGCCTGCGGAATTTGGACTGATTTCCTCGCAGTTTTCTCATTTGTTGAATTCCCGATTTTTGTGGGTTTACGAGCTGGAAGCCCAACTTGTGTTAGAGTGAACAAATATTTGGAATTGTTTAAATTGTGGGTCCTCTATCTATATTGTATGAAAATTGAACCTTTTTGACTGGAATTATTGAAAGACATAATTCCATTTTTGGGGAAGGAGTATCCTGAGAGAAGGCGCACAGGCATGGGGAGAATATGCAAACTACACACAGCGAGGCCGGATTTGAACCCAGGTCCTCAAGTTTGCTAACCAGCCCAAGTTAACGGAACCTAACAAATCGCCAGCCCTACCGTGCAATTTTCGATCAGTGAGGGAGGGCCTCGTGCATCTCGTGCAACCTCCTCAATGACATCACGTGTGTGTGACATGACACCGACGGCGACGACCACGTCAGGTCAACGAGGTGAGCCTGGAGAAGGTGAGCGGCTCGACGGCCGCGCAGGTCCTCAGAGATGCCGTCAAGAAGCCCGGGTGCGTTCCCGCAATTAGCATCTTATTAGCTTAGCATCTGTCCCACCTGCTAGCGTGCGTGTGTGTGCCTGTAGCCCGCTGACGCTGACGCTGTTGAAGTTCTGGGACCCGAAGCCCACCGGCGTTTTCACGTTGCCCAGAGGTCAGTCAAGCCAAACACAAAAGAGCAAAGATGACGAGGACGATATCGCGTTAACCTTGATTGGTCCAACAGGTGAGCCGGTGCGTCCCATAGACCCCGCCTCCTGGGTTTGGCACACGGCTGCCATGACAGGGAAGCTCCGCCCACCTTACGGTACCGCGTCACCCTCGTTTGTCCGAATACCTCCGGTTGACGGACACCCCGATCGATGCGCATTCTTGGTTGCGCGTTCAGGCGAAGACGAGCATCTGAGCGCAGACAGCGACATGGCGATGGTCGTCAGAGCGATGATGAAGTCTGATTCGGGCCTGGCGGTTCGGGACCGGATGTGGCTGAAGGTACTCATCCCCGACGCCTTCACAGGTACGTCGTGAGCCTGCCGCCGCCGCCGCCGCCCTCGCTCCTAATCTCCCGCCGCCGACGCCCTCTGCGTTCGGCTCAGGCAGCGACGCCGTCCGTTGGCTCCGTCGGAACCTGGCGGGCGTGACCGAGCGCTCGGAGGCTCTCCGTTACGCCGCCCGGCTGCTCGAGCGTCGATACATCCGACACGCTGTCAACGCGCAAACACACAAACGATTCTCCCAGCAACGATATTACGTCGTGGGAGGTGAGTCGAATGAGTCGGCGCTCACTTGAGTTTGAATCGCACGAATCAACCACATCCCCGTGAGTCAGAAAGTCACACGCACCTTGTCCTGTCTTGACCTAGGGGGCGCCACTCACACCGCTTTCCTCTCTCACGCAGACCTCACCGAGGTGGCGCCGACGGACCGTCGCGAGGCGCGAGGGGGAAGAGCCGACCGCTGTCTCGACCGCGGGGACCAGTCTGATCCGAAGGACCCTCTCCACCACGGCGACGAGTTTGAGCGAAAGGACCGTTCTGACCGCGGGGAGCAGTTTCGGGGCACGGGACCGTCCTGATCACAAGGACGCGTTTGACCCCGGGGACCAGGTCAACCGCAAGGGACTATTCCGACCTCAGGACCAGTTTGAGCACAAAGGACAACTTTGAACACACTGATCATGTTACATAAGAATGTCTTTATGTCTTTGCACTTGCAAATTTTCCTCACTGCTCCATTTTTCGCTCGCTGAGCTGTTTTGTTTTCTGTTTGTCCACACGTGTTAAATACTTGAATGGACCCTGTGAAGAGATTTGGATCAGGTGGTGTGTGTGTGTGTGTCAGTGTGGCAACTCCAGAAGTTATCAATACATTTAAGCCGTGAAGCGACCAATTGATTTAGTTGCGTTCATTTTCACCAAACACGTCACGTGGTCACCGTGCAGGTCCGAGTAGTGAGCAAAACAATCAGGCCTGAGTAATCTTGCGTCCGTCCGAAATAATTAAACGATGGCACATGGATTCTTTTTCCCGTTTGACGTGGAGAGCAAAAAAACAACCAAAAACTTTTCCTGTGTCATTTTCCTTTGGCGAAGGTGGCGTTCGCCCTTCGCTGCAGCAGGGGGCGCCACCGTCCGCGCTCACTCACCGGAAAAGCGGCAGGAAACCACGGCGGCGGCTCCTAAGGGCGCGCGTGTCGGCGGCGGAGTTCTACTCATCGTAAGGACAAACTCGCAACGATTTCCGCCGTTGAAACTCTTTTTGTTTTTGTTAAACGTTTGTTCGCTCTGTCGTCATCGCGCATGCTCGTGTCCTACCGTGCCTGCGCGATCGCGCGCGCGAGTCCCACTGCAGCAAGGCTGCGGCGATGACGTCACCCCCCCCCCCCCCCCCCGGCGTCAATGTGGGAACGCTTATTTTGAGCCTCCGGACTGTCGATCATTGGAGGTTGTTTTTGTTTTGCTGTCGCCGCCTTTCTGGTCGCTTCTCGTGACAGTCGGACGGACGAATTAGTCCAAATTGGGCGGCGCGGTGGCCTCGCAGTTCTGAGGTCCCGGGTCCAATCCCGGACCCGCCCGCGTGGAGTTTGCATGTTCTCCTCGCGCCTGGCTGCGTGGGTTTCCTCCCACGTCCCCAAAACGTTTAACATTTATCGGAGTCTGATTGCGAGTGCCACTGTTGTCTGTGTCCGTGTGCCCTGCGATTGGCCTGCAAGCAGTTCCGGGTGTGCTTTTTTCCTGAGAAAATGGATGACTTCGTAATCAGGCCACATTAGAATGTCATTTTTAGGGGGCAGGGGGGTAAGTAAACCACTAAAATTCTAAATGTTAATCCAGCAGTCCCCAATGAAGACATTGTTACATGAGTCTTGATATATTTGGCACCCGGCAGCGTGGCTCCGGACCCCTTTGGTGCTGTCATGGGGAGACAAAATGTCTTCTTTGGTCGATGTTTATAAAAGTTGACGAGGAGGCTCAAAGACGCTTTGTTCTACTGGGCAGTCGGGACGCTCAACTCGCTCTCCGCTTTGCCCCCATTATTATGATTATTATTATTATTACCCCCGCCCGGCTCTCATCACCACTGTCTCGATTGAAGTGATGCACGGTATCGGCTGCGCCCTCGCAGCTCTGTGCGCTTCGTAACCCGATTGACGATTCTGCCAGACTCTTTGTAAATGTCTCTAATTTTATATACTGTTTGTCATACGCAACTGTGTACATCGCTACGCATGTCAATTCCACATATGGAAGTATACGTGAGGATCTTGTTAATTTAGCCAGACTGTTTATAGTATAATGCACAATTCCATACCAGTTTATTTCTTTTGAACTTTTCGAGGAACGCGATCTCAAGCGTGTCGCATGTCGCGTACTCGTCACGCATCCGACAAAGTTACTTGACAAAGTCGTGTCAGAATGGCAGCCGGCCAACCGACAACTGCGAAAAAACCCATCAATTTTGTTCCTTCCAGAACGCGCGACAGAAGACGACGAGACACCCCCGCCCCGCCCCAAGCGGGTTCTGCCCCCACCGTCCCCGTCACGTGACCGGACGAGAAGGTCCGAAGGATCCCGCGATTGGCGGTCGACGGGAAGTGCGTCGCGTTACCACGACGACAGCGCTGCCGCTCTGTGGTTTTTTTAGGTTTTGATTTTTGTGAGCTGGATGAGAAAATCGAAACCTAAAGAAAAAACGGCGCCGACGGCAACAACTTGGCTCGGCTCCATCGGACGGAAGTGTGTGCGTGCGAAGCGTGTTTGTCGAGTCCCGGAGGCAGACGGGGTCAAAGTTGAGCGGGTCGGAGCCTCACCGTGGTGAGAAAAGTCACAAAGGCGCTCGACGACTTCACTTCCAAGCGCCTCCCGGTCTCCGTGACAACCCGACGTGTGTTTGTGTGTTAGCGCTCATCAAATGTTCATCCTTCAGCTGTCTGAAAGCGACCCCGCTTCAATTCAGCAGTTGAGGCGACCTTTGACTTCCCAAAGTGAACATTTGGACGTGGCAGAATTTATTTCATTTTGCAGTCACATTTTACCTTCGGGACTGCACGTGGCCCCGCTGCGACGCGGGTGGGGGTTTCGTTGCGCTTTCTGTCAACTTCCCCGCGACTCGTCGCAGCTTCAACTCGGGTTGGGTTGCGAGCGCCTCGTTGAGGCAAACGTGACCTCGGGGAAACCCGCGACGCCGTTTTGTCTTTCGTCTTTGGCGTCGGTCGGGTTTGTCGGGACGGAAGTCCGCAAGTGAATTGCAAACATGCGCAAGTCCACTTTGAGAAATACGCAAGACTGTTGTCCTGGTTGCGTCTGAGAAAATGTGCAACCAGATTGAAATTGAGGCCGGTTGAAAATTTGTTTCTCACGGTGGACTTGGACCAAGTCTCCATGCTCGACTTGAGGTTGTCCAAAGTTTGAGTTCCGAGTGGGTTGTACGCGCCCACCGCGAGATGGCGCCGCGACGCCGATTGGCATGTTGATGGGAAAGAAGGGCAAAACATTAGGTACGGTGTTCTTTCCTGCACTTTCTCCCGCATGTTTCTGTACAGCACACGGCAGTCGAGCGCACTTGTTCTTGAGGAATTAAAAAAAAAAAAGGGGGTGGATTGCATTCACATCTATTTGAACGGGGAAAGGTGCCTCGAGGTCCGAACGTTATCCCAGAACTCGTTGAAGACGTCCTCCAAAGCACTCCTACCGTATATGCAGTTAAATTCAAGAGAAGTTGAATGCGTGGCGCTTCAAAAACGTCTGATTGGCAAAAGGACATGCGCCTGTCTGGATCACGTCCCAAAGTTGCCGCCGCTGCTTCTTTTTCCTTCGGGCTTGTTCCTCCCGTCCGGGGTCGTCACAGCGCGTCAGTCTCATCTCCCGCATCTTCCTCTTTTGGTCTTGCTCTCGCTTTTGCCCGGCAGCTCCATTCTCAGCCTCTCTCGCCTCTGGACTCGCCCCAAACCATCCGAGTCGGCTCCCTCGGACCTCGTCCCCAAAACATCCAACTCGGGCTGTCCCTCTCAGGAGCTCATTTCTGTTACTTGGCTTCAGCGACGGAGCCTCGCCCGGCTAACACCTGGCGAAAGGCAGACTGCGCCCTGAACCGGTCGCCGGTCCGTCACGGAGCACATAGCGACAGCGTCACTGAACGGGAAACCTCGCACGGTGCCCGCATCAACGTTAAACTCTGCGCGAGAGCGTGACGAAGACTGGAGCAAAGTTAGGAATTGAAAATATTTTGGGGCCTGACCTTCCTTCCCACCGGTCACAATCTGCTCTCACGTCACCTCCGACATGAATTTCGGCGGCCCGAGTTTGCTGTTTGCCACCTGCGGCTCCGCAGTCGGAGGGATTCGAACCGTCGAACTCGAGCGTCTCACAACTTCCACATTGACACTCGAGTGAGGTGCGAAGAAAGTGGGCACGCAAAGGGTTAAGTTTGGGGGGGTGGGCGGACCTGGCTGCCCCGCCCCTCTGCAACTTTATACACTCACTCACTCGGGAGTGGAAAGCAGAGGCGCACCTGCAAAAGTGATCAAATCTCCAATTGATTGATGGCCGCGTGAGCTCATCATGGGGGTCCCGCTGCCGCTGCTGCTGCTGACGTCACAGGTCAGTCTCGTCGTGGACCGGAACCAAAAGGTGCATGAATTGGAGCATTTAAGCGGTTCTCCTTTCTGTTACTAGGGAGGCAAAAAAAAAAAAATTGCTAGTTGTGTGCTCCGAGTACTACGATTCAAATTCCATTTCCTGCTCAAAAATGGCGTCAGTAGCCTGACCCGAGTACCGTCATGTTACGACAATGTAACTTGATTACTCTGAATTCCTCCTGCTGAAAACCGTGAAGGCAAAACTTTTCACCGACGTCCCCGCGCAATCTAGTCAGCTACGTATCTTTGCGCTTGTCACTTTTGAAATGAGCTGATGTCACTTTGAAGTGTACTGCAAGGCTGTGGCATTTTATCTTCATTTTTAACAATCACTACAATTTTTCTTCAGCATTTAGTTGTGATATTGTTGCCCATTTTCTTTCTCTTCCCATATTTAAGCGTCACGTGAATGTTGAAAGTGCATCCTGTTCAGAATGGGCTTGGCTGTATCTTCTTCTTATTTGATTATGACGATTACGATTGGCGGCACGGTGGCTCAGCTGGAAAGCGTCGGCCTCACGGTTCTGAGGTCCCGGGGTCAATCCCGGCCCCGCCTGTGTGGAGTTTGCACGTTCTCCCCGTGCCTGCGTGGGGTTTCCTCCGGGCACTCCGGTTTCCTCCCACATTCCAAAAATCACCCAACATCAATTGGAGACTCTAAATTGCCCCCCAGGTGTGATTGTGTGTGCGGCGGTTGTTTGTCTCTATGTGCCCTGCGATTGGCTGGCGACCAGTTCAGGGTGTACCCCGCCTCCTGCCCCTTGACAGCTGGGATAGGCTCCAGCACTACCGTGACCCTCATAAGGATAAGCGGCTAAGAACATGGATGGATGCTTATTATTACTCTTTTCCTTCGGGATTGTCCCATCCAGCGTGTCCTCTTTTTCCTGCATCACTTTTTTTTCTCCATTGGTGTATTCGATGAGCATCAGTCAGTTCCCGAATCACGTCAGCCAAAGGCAACCGACCGAGGCTCCCTGTAGGGGGCAGCACGCCTCCGCGCGGCGTCGGACCGGCCACCGGAGGGAGCGCGTGACGATGTCTCGCTGTTGCAGGTGTTTGCCGTTAGCGGGTGGTCACGCCACCGCGTTAGCAAGCGCTACGCCATCAACCCGCTGGGGCACAAGTGGACGCACCGAAACATCACGTACAGGTGGCGCTAGCGGGTTAGCGCACTGAGCTAACACCACACGCACGTGTGCGTGAATTGGCTCACTCACGTCTGGTGTACCCGATGTAGGCTGGAGTCGTTTCCAAACACGCTGAGCGCCGACGCCACCAGGAAGGCGCTGGGCGCGGCCTTCGCTAAATGGAGCGACGTGTCGCCGCTCAGCTTCACCGAAGTGCTCGGACGCCACGCGGACATCAGCATCGGTACCCAGGAAGTCCCCGAATGCGTGTGTGCCAGTGAGTGAGTGAGCGTTTGTGTGTGTGTGTGTGTGTGTGTGTGTGTGTGTGTGTGTGTGTGTGTGTGTGTGTGTGTGCATTTTGGTAAGTGGCAAAAAGACTGCACTGAATATACATACAATATTTAGCGCGTCATCCACGCCAGCACGGTCCCCAAAGGGCAATACAAAGTCTCACATTTGCACACAAAGGAGCGACTGCTGCAACGTGCGCTGGGAGCCAAGTCGGGTTTTAGGGCAAAGTAGATTAGGGCGCATACCCATACCCGGAGGCACGCGGTCAAAGTGAACAAAGACCCGCCGTGCGTATGCCAGCACGTACTAATCAATCCGTGGATACGTCGACCCGTGCGCCTTGTACGTAGAGCAAGAGTGTGCATATGCGTACTGAAGACGAGTATGACATGGGTAGATTCGCAGCATTAAGTTTATGGACTTGTACACTTCCGAGGTGAGCGTCAGTAATCATTTGAATCGGAGCAATTCCAGTTCCGGCCCATTCCGGTTCCAAACCATTCTCCATTCTGATTCGCGTCTTGGTGCGTGTTCTCCGTTGGTTTTGACCGCTTCCAGATTTCCCGGGAAAAGAGGAACGTTAGCGCCGGTTCTCAATCGCCAATGCCCGACCCCGATGATGGCTTTGGATTTTGGACACGCTTTTTGTATATAAGGTTTCTACGCGTTCAACCACTCGGACTGCCAAACGTCGCCTCTGCATCCGTGTTTCGACGGCGTCAATGGTGAGCTGGCTCACGCGTTCCTCCCGCCGCGCGGCGAAATCCACTTCGACGACCACGAGCTGTGGATCGTCGGGAGGTCAAGGTTCAGCTGGAAACGAGGTAAACGGGCGACGGCGGACGTGACGCGTGACCGCTGGAGATTCCGCGTTAACTTTGTGCGTTTGCGCTTCAGGCGTGTGGCTCAACGACCTTGTCCAGGTGGCGGCTCACGAGATCGGCCACGCGCTGGGCTTGTGGCACTCGGGCGACCCGCGGGCCCTCATGCACCCCAACGCCACCTTCACGGGCCAGCGCGACGTCGGCCGCGACGACGTCGCCGGCATTCGGCGGCTCTACGGTTAGCGAACTGCGCTTGTGTTCGCGCCTTCGTGTGTGCGTGTCCGTGTCGAACGCGTGTGAGTTGCGGTCATCAGGCTGCGGGGACCAGAAGCGAGCGTGCGCGTCGTGGGCCCGCTCGGGTTTGTGCGAGCGTCGCAAGCCGTTCATGACCAAGAAGTGCCCGCGCAGCTGCCAGCTGTGCTTCGGTGAGTCTGCCGCCCCCGAAACCGCCCTCGCTTCTCCTTCCTGACCTTCCTGATCTTCCTTCCAGAGCCCCCGGAGGCCGCGGCTACGCCGACGCCGCCCGCCAACGTCCGAGTGAAGGTGGTCCCGCGGGGGAAGGTGGTGGGCTTCCGTTGCGGAACCAAGAACCCGCGAGCATCGCCGAGAGTCAGGTCAGCGTACCGGCGTGGCATCCGACTGAAAGCGGACTCCCGCCCGAATCCCCTCGGCCCCCCTCTTGCATGCCGCTGTGTGTTCTGGAGCGCTTTCGTTCGATTGATGAGCCCCTTAAAAAAAAACAACAACAACTCTCTATAATACGGTAACTATGAGTAAAAATAGTGAGCGATGACTGATCTTTAAACAATATAATAGCAGTAATGCGTTCTGATTTAATGTTACGACCCAGTTCGTCGCGCCGCTCCTTGTGGTGCACCGGCTTTGGCCACCGGGGGCAGCGGGCTTGGGTCATAACTGACACAAACAAAGACCCGTCAACACTTGTGAGTGTATCGGCGGCCTTCCCCCCGTTCGAACGGTCTTTGTGCCGCCTAAAGCGTCTTTACGTCGCCGCGTCTCGCTAATCTACACGTGAGTCGGGAATGAATGTGATTAATCGCGAACCCATACGCAATTAATTCATCGCAATTTCAAGATTTGTGGCTGGAGACAGTTCCCGCACGGTCTTCTTGAAAGCTCATTCCCGACTCCTCAATCCTTAAACGGGGATTTGTAGCGGAAATTTGAAGGAATTTTCCAGGCACGGTTACCGTGACGATACACGTGCGCTCGTGTCCTCAGCTGGTACAAAGACGGCGAGCGCATCGCCGCGTCTGTCCCGGGCCACATCGCGCTTAAAGGTCGCGACCTCCGCATCGTGGCCAACGAGTTCAACGAGGGCGTGTACACCTGCCGCCTCCATCGCCTCGGCAAGGCCGCGGCCACCAACTCCTGGCGCGTCCGACTCCGGACCGAGGACGACCACGACGTCGTCGTCGCCGCTCGTTCGGTCTCAAGGTGACTGATTTGACGACGCTCCAAGGGGAGAAAACATTTTAGCTGAGCAAAAATGAAAACACTTTTTCTTTTTCTTGGAATCATTCAATGTTGTTTCCAATTAAACTAATCAGACATGATTAATTTGATCTTGTACTTTTTATTGATTTCTTTTTTCAACTCAAAAGGTCGAGCCGAGTCGGAAGACAAAAGCGCTGCACTAAAAGTGCTATTTAGCATGCAAGCTACGCTAACTTTGCGGTCCTCTGATCTCGAGCGTTAACGAGCAAACAAAATTGTTGACGTCTCTTCTTTGCCGTTAGATGGCAAACATTTGGTTGCCGTGGGAACGTCCGCTGGCCGAGAAAACCTTTTTTGCTGAGAAACTTTCATTAGAAATGACTGACAAGCACACACAATGAGCAACAATGGCCGCCCATGAATAATAATCGTCGTCTTGATGCCGGGTGCAGGTCACCTTGGTAACGGGGCGGCCCTTTTATCCTCATTTTGAGGTTAAAAACCTTTGAATTGAATAAAAGTCGCAATTTGTCACCGAAAGGCAGACCAGTCGGCAATGAATGCTTTGATGTTTCAAGCGGGAAACAATTGACAAGGGATAGAAATTGGCAACAAAACCCTCCACAGTACATGTGGACCATATGCATACATTTTCTTAGCTGCTCATCCTCACAGGGGTCGCGGGAGCCAATCCTAGCTATCATTTGGCAGGATGCGGGGCACACCCTGAACTGGTCGCCAGCCAATCGCAGGGGACGCGGAGACAGGCAACAGCCGCGGCCGCAATCACAGCGACGGGGCAATTTCCGGAGTGCTTATGCAGTCACGGGGAGAGCATGCAAGGTCCACGATGGCGGGATTCGAAACTACCGCGGTACTCAGCACTGTGAGGCCGACGCTTTCCAGCCTGGTGTATCCTGTATTTCAAGCAAAACCACATTTGTTCAGTTTCCATTACCGCCCTCTGCCGGAGTAGTCCAGCAATGCACCTGGCGCCATATTGTGCGCGAAGATGTTTGAGGTGGAGGGGGGGGGGGGGGGCACTGTGGCGGAATTGACGTCAAACCGAGGTCACTGGCGGGGGAAATGCACCCAAGTTAAAGCGGTTGAGTGCTGCCGAGTGGGATTTCATCACTCCGGTCTCGAACCAAGTGCTGCCAAAGAGACCATTGAAATTGCAAACGTGCCAAATATCATTTTCCCTTCTGTTTTTTTTTTCACTTTTATTTCTGGGCTGATTCGTTTCTTCTCATTTTTTAACATGCAGATTTTCACCCCCCCCCCCCCCACGTTCACGCAAAAAGCACTTAGGGTGGCCACGAGATAACGCCTGGTATTCAAAACAAACTTTATTGTCACACACGCACACTCGTTTTGGTCATAAGGCGCATTTGACCCCGCCCCCACCTGTCTGTCCAATAAGGCCTCATCAGCGGTGGGGCTGCGGAGCTTAGGCACAGATAAACAACAGTGAGAAGGTCGTCCGCGGCGACACGTTCGGCAAAGAGCCGCACGTGAGCGTCCCGCACGTGTGACGGATCCAGTTCGGAATGATAGCAGGTCAAAGTTCAGGAACGTATCGGCGAGGTCGGCAGCCGGGGTCGCGTCACGGCGACGGATGTCGTAGGCGGCGGCGGCGGCCGTGCGGCGCTGATGTCTTGGCTACATGCCCATCCGGATGCTTTGGATGATCTGGAAGATAGCTGCGCACACGCATGTACGCAAACAGCCAAAATGTGATCCAAAACCTTTCAAGACCCTGATGAGCATTTCAAGGTTTGGGGGAAAAACCATCCTGTCAAGAGGTTTGCAGTCGTTTGTTTGTCAACTTGTCCTGACACGGAGCACTCTGACATTTTGGGTCGGGTCGGGTCGAGGTCCAAATATGAAGCGGAGGCCCGCCGCTAAACATTGAAATGAGTCACTTGGAAAATACTGAATTCAAAAAGTTTAAAACCTGGGTGGCGGCTATCCCGTCAACTGCCTCGGCGGGCCCGCGCAATTTTACGACGCCACAAATCCAATTGGACAAATTGGAAATCGATTCCTTTATTGATAGACAGACCCTTATTTCATATTGATTGCACAAACAAAGTGATTACGATCCCATCTGCAGTTTGCGTTGTAACACTGCTCAGAAAAGGTGTTAAAAAAGAAAAAGTGGTGTTGCCCCCCAAAAAAAAAAAAAAAAAAAAGCAGAAATTTCCAAATGTCTGGTTTTGAATCAGTCTGCTTTCATGGAGGACCGGACACAAATCAGAGATTCAGACAATTTTAAGGTCAAGGTCAAGATCATCAACGTCTCAGTTCCGGAGGAAATGAAGACGGAGGAACGGGGACACTAATTAGACCCGATGACCAGATTTCTGGAACCCGAAATCTGAGGTTCTTCTGCATGCTACTTTCCAAAATCCAGGAGCCTTACGAGCCAAACATAACCGAGTGGAACGTTTTTGTTCCGATAAGTAGCACCGACGAGCCCGGCGGCGGCGGTACCTGATCCGCAGACCACGAAGAGGAAGAGGGCGAGCAGCCAGGGTCCGACGCCTTTGTCGTCCGCCAGGTTCCTCTGGGACAAAAACGCCAAACGTTCACGTCGGCACGACGACCGCTTCCCGCGTTCATCAGGGAGGAACAGATTACAGCGATACTCCGTACTCTACTCCAGTACACTTTCCAGGTACCTGTGCTTGAGTATTTCCTATTCTTACTCCTTAAATTTGAAAAGTGGTATTCTGTACTTTCTGCTATTGACCAAACCAAAATTTGCTGCGTATTTCATCACCATCTTCAACAGCGCTTACTAAGAAGAAGAAAAAAAAAAAAGTGCTTAAAAGCTGCTTAAAAACCTGAAACTTCCAGCGTGGTAAATTCTACATCTTAATGGGAAAAAACAACAACAACAACAACATAGTAATAAAGTGTATATATCTGGCTGTTATCATTTTATCATGAGCTACTTTAGCATTTTTGTTGTTTTAATGGCACAAACACCAGAGGTAATAAACGATGGAACTATTTTTTTTGCGTTTCTCCATATTATATACATGACATTAAAAATCCTGAACTTTTAGACTTTTGCACAAGTACCAGCGTTTCATCGGTTATTAGACGACTGAAAAAAAAAATACACAAGTTCCGAATGTAAATTTGATCACGACTTGACTGTGTTGTGTTGAGTTGTTTGTTTGTTTGTTCCTCACCGTGGACTTGGCCACGTTTCCCCTCTGTGTGATGTTCTTGCTGTGCTTCTCGTTGGCCATCCTAATCCTCTGCTTGGCCACCATCTTGTTGTCTTCTTCTTGTTTTAGTGCTCCTGCTGCTGCTGCTGCTGCTTGACGTCTTTTAGCTGCTCTCAGATGTTGCTGCCGAGTGAACTAATTTGGCTGCTACTACTAAATTGGTTTTGGAATTGGAAGGCGTGCTCGGAGTTTGCTGAGGTGGACTTGAAAGTGGGCTTTCGCTCTCTCGCTTGTCGACGTATTCACTCAGACTAAGTCACGCCCACCTGCCGCCACACTTCCTCCATTAAGTTCGCCAAGTTGACGTTTACCTCCGATACAAGCTTTCAAAATAAAAACTTATAACACGCGGTTCCTCTTGTTGAACTCTGAATTTCGGTTAATGGATGGATGGTAAGCCATTTTTCGATCAAGTGAATTATTGAAATTTAAATAAATTGTATTTTTCACACCTTGCAAGTCCCTCGCCGGACTGTTATTTTAAAACAGGAAGTTTGTAAAAGGGACGTTCTCACAGATAGAGTTGACTTAACTTACCGTGCATGTTTTTGGAATGTGGGAGGAAACCAGAGTGGCGTTTAATCAAATAAACTTTCGAAACTGGGCCAATTTCAATTAGCAAAAATGGTTATTTATGAAATAAACCCATACAAATACTCAACTAAAAGTCACTAGTTAACTTTAGATCTTAAAACACAACCCAAATAGATACGTGTACCAAGCTTCACGCTGACGTGGCAATGAGCGACCTGCCTCGTTGTGACGTATGTCCGGTCTGGTTCTGCTTCCGGCACGTGAACATGGCGACCCCAGTGCCGCTCTTAGCAGGTTTGCTGTTTTGTCTTATTTCGCTTCTTCAGCCACGTTCACCTTCATAATGGACGCATTCTCCATTCGCGTCTTTACTGTCGGGTCACATTAAGAACCTTACGCGTGCTCTCCACGTCACTTGAGAACAAAAAGTGTGCATACAAACTCACGTGCGCAAATACTTTGAGTCATGTGCATTATTTCTGTAGCGGTTCGTTCGAGTCTGGGGAAAAAAAAATAAAGAACTGGTCGCTAGACAAAGTCAGGGCACATAGTCAAACTGGTCATTGGTTGGGTAGCTTTACTTTCCTCATAACTAATCGATCAGCAAATAAATCCACATCAGTTTTTTTTTTTTTTTGGCAGGTTCTTATTCAACTTCAAATTGTCCAAATACTCTGATTTCAAACAGCAAATATTCAGCGTTTTCTGCTGTCCTCCATGTTTTGAAACAGATTTTTTTTTTTTAAATTCAAAATAAGACCGTTGGAAACATCTGCTTTTACTTTGAAAACAATCATAAATATTTTTGTTGATTTTCAGACAGGTCTGATGGACCAAAGGAAGAACAATCAAATTTTTGGGGGAGAAAAATATTGTTTAACTTTTTCTTTGGGAGGATAATCATTTTCTGTCAAGGTGTTGTACAGGTAAGGTGTGAAGTGTAGTTGTACCTAATATGAAAGAAACATCAGCCCCTCATAATTAATAAAAAAAATACCAGTCAATAATAATTGGTGAGTAAAAGAAATTTCAAAATGTTGAAATGCAAAATACCTTTTTAGCACTTATTCTGAAATATACAGTCTGAGTCATGACAAATATTGAATAAACAATTGAAAGGTTGTGTGCATGTGTGCGCGAGAGTGAGTGAGTGAGTAAAAAAGAGACTGCGTGTTTTTTAAATTTGTATTCCTGCGAGTTGTGTACGTGTGGATACAAGTCTGTCGGTGTGGTTTTTGTTTTTCAGTTTGTGAGTCGGACAGGACGTCGCTGCTTTGCGGCCCGCCGACCTTCCGGGAACACCCCACCTTCCCCAGGTGACATCATCGCCTGACGTGTCACTGCACGCATACAAGCGTGAGTGTTTTTTTTTGCCATTTGTGTGTGACACCCAGAGATGGCGGCGGGAGCCGGAACTTGACGTTCAGCCGTGACGGTTCACTGTTGGCGTGGTGCAACGGACACGGGTGAGTATGACGACGAAAAGGGCCGGTACGCCCACACTCATTCTGGTCAATTTACGTATTTAACCAGATGAGCGTCATGGAGTTTAAAAGATCTTTTTGAGGGCCAGCAAGGCGGCAAAACGTTACAAAATACAAATGTTGACAACAGTAAATGGTTCAAGTGAGTGACGCGGTTGCCGCTTTCATCGTCGATGCTATAGTGCCTAACCAGTCCTGGCAATTTGAGGTCCTCTTGTAGCTCATTTGCGGCCGAAGGAGCGGCATCGCTTCACGTCCTCTTCCCCAGCTGGCTTCACAGATTGCCAGAAGTCACTATTTTGCCCAGCACAGGGGGATGAAAACGCGTCATCGCAAATGGTCAGCGGCGTTTGACAGCTTTATACAAAGATCATTTACGTGAAGAGGAAAAATCGTCCAGGTCCCAGCACGGGACCGTGGGGTACACCACAGGAGGAAAAACCAGACGCCTAGACGCGCACTTGTGTCTGTCCCGCCAGCGTTTCGGTGGTGCGGACGTCGGACGGCTCCTCGGTGGCCACGTTGGCGCTGCCCAAGACGACGCTACTGCGGTTCTCGCCTCTCGCCGACATCCTGGTCACCTGGCAGCCGTACACCAGTAAGACCCCCGCAGGATGTCTTCATTACACCCTTCTGTATTTCAAGGCGCACCTCTGCTGATGTGCACTGCTTCCGCGAACAACATTGCCGCAAACTGAGAAGCGCTAGTTAATGAAACACGGACCGTGCTGACAACTTGGGAATTTGTTCACGATATTTGGGGACTATTTGGCAAATAATTCAAAAATAAAATTGGTACGACACGGCCCTAGCGTTGCTGGTGCTGTCATGTGTCAAAGGTCTTTGTGTTGTCAGAGAGCGCCGAGGCGGCTCAGGGCGACGCCAACCTTCGGCTGTGGGAGCTGCCCGGCGCTGGCCTGCGCAAAGCTTTGTTCCAGAAGAAGGCAGAAGCCTGGTGAGCTTCCTGGTCACATTGGTTCCGTGTGCGGGGTTTTATCGTGCGCGTGCTTGATGAGCTGCTTTGGTGTCGCGCAGGTGTCCCAGCTGGTCTCAAGACGAGAAAGTGGCCGTGAGAATTGTCAGCAACGAGCTGCACTTCTTTGAGGACAACGACTTCAGTAACAATGCGTGCATGCACTTTACATTAGCCTCACATGCTGATAGACGTAGCGGGAGCAGGCGTGGTCATAAACAACTCGAGCCACGTTAGCAAACATGATACAAATCGTTAAGTAATATACGAGTTGAATTTTACCTCCAAAAACTTTCCCCACTGAGACCAATGGAAATCCCATTCTTCCAAAAAAAAAAAAAAAGAGACTAAACCTTTTGTCTTTGTCAGCTGACTGAGATCCTCAGCGCAGCGCAGCACTGATATCAGTTGTTCTTTGCAGAGCTTCAAGAATACTTGGCTGAGTTCCGTTATGTTGCTCCACTGCTTGTTCATACATTCCTTTATCAGAATGCTAATTGATAGCTTGTCAATGGGGGTTTCCATGATGTGTCAACATTAAGCTAACAGAGCAAATATGTTACACGCTGTCTTTGTTTGATGTTAATTTTTGTTTTTACGAAATTCTGCTTGTGTGAATTGAGTTGCGTCACAGGCACCACATAACGGTCGTATTTCCGTTTTTTTGCAAGTCAAAGAGAAAAAACAAAGATGTCAAAAAACTTGCAAGTGGGGTCGCTCGTATCTTAAGGCGCCGCTGTGTAATATTAGTCACATGATAACGTGTCATGCGAACAAGTCCAGTCATATGTGACGGGCAGGCTCATGCTAATGAATGAATTTCTGCTTAGACGTCATCGCCAACAAGCTTCACGTGCAGAAAATTTCCAACTTTGAGCTTTCACCGGGAAGTCACCCTTTCAAGGTGACCACCGAAATGCCGGCCTGGTCTCGGGGGGCCGCCTCCTTGTCCTTCCTCATTGTTCCTGTGTGTGAGTGTCGCTGTTCGCGTGTCAGGTGTGCGTATACGTCCCGGGCAACAAAGGGCTGCCGTCCTTTGTGCGAGTGTTCCAGTACCCGCAGTTTGGAGGACCTGGTGCCGCTCTGGCCACCAAGAGCTTCTTCAAGGCTGACCGTGTCAACATGCTATGGAACAAAAAAGGTAGGGGGCGCTGTCACATCCCTGTAATATGGAGGGGGGGGGGGGCAGAGTCCAGTCATCAAGTTTAAAACTTGTGAAAGACTCAACTTGCCTTGGACTAGTTTTCCCACATACATGCTATTCGGTATTAGCAGATTTATACATCCATCCATTTTCTGAGCCATTTATCCTCACAAGGGTCACGAGCGTGCGGGAGCCAAGCCCAGCTGTAATCGGGTAGGAGGCGGGGTACGCCCTCGACTGGCTGCCAGCCAATCGCAGGGCACATGGCACAGACAACCAATCGCACCCAGGGGTAATTTAGTCTGCAATGAATGCACGTTGTTGGGTTGTAGGAGGAGAACAGAATGCCCGGAGAAAAGCCACCCAACCAAGGGCAGAACATGCAACGTCCACACAGGCGGGACCGGGATTTGAACCCCGGTCCTCAGATCTGTGAGGCCCACAGTCTACGGCTGCCTCACCGTGCCCTCTCGAGCAGATTTAGCAATTGGCCAACTATTTTCAAGTAGTTCCGTAAAGTCCTTTTACGGAGGAAAATTAGCATCGAGAACATTAGGACTTCCAGAAAGGATTCTTTGAAAGTCGACGAGTCACAGACTAGTCTTGTGATGGGTCGACTAATCGGAACGAAGCGCTGGCATCGGGCTAAAAACTACGTCCAGACTGAGTCAACGCCATATTTTTTCAAGTGTTAAATATGTCTTGGTCTTTTAGCCGATCCAATGTTAACAGTTGAACATACCTGCCGTTTCTGGAGGTGGGGGGGGTTGGGTTAGGGTTGAGGGTTACACCTTACCTACTGTACTGTGAAGCGTGGGGGTGGAGACATGCTTTGGGGCTGTTTTTCTGGGGACCGGGAAGAATGTATTATGAGATTTTGATTGGAAACTTCAATCAGACTCATCTTTAATGGCCAAGTATGTAACAACACACAAGGTACTCGCGACTCGCCCAAAACGCCCGACGCGTTTTCTTTTCCTCGGCAGCGTCGGCCGTGCTGGTGACAGCGAGCACCGAGGTGGACAAGAGCGGAGCGTCGTACTACGGAGAGCAGACGCTCCACTACCTCCACGTCGGCGGAGAGACGGCGCTGGTTCAGCTGCGTGAGAATCTGCACCATCATCACACTCGACACCGTCGTCACAATCGGAAGCAGCGCGGTGACATGTCCCTTAAATTATACGTCAGGCTCCTTGTGGGTTGGATGTTGAAGGAAGCGTCCATCTGAACTTCAAGGTGACCAGCTCCAACTTTTTTTTTTTTTTATAGAGGATTATTCCAAACTAAAAGTGCTTTACATAGTTGAAATCAATTCCCACCGACAGTCATACGCAGATGTAACAACCTGTGTCGGGGAACAGACAATCCCGCTGAGGACCGGCACGCCAGGAGCCCCAATGCAGTTCCGTCAGGGGAGCCGCGTATGGCCGCCGAGGACCACAAAGGATGTCCGTCCCAGCGAGCGGTGCACAGGGCTCCCTCTGTGGAAATAGAAAAAAAAAACAAAAGATAATCAAAAAAGTATGTCAAAAACCAAAGGAAGGAATTTGTCTCCAGTAGTTGGAGGCGCTTTAGTAAGACAACAACTCAATGGACTGAGAATACTTTTCAATGAACGAATGGCCTTTTTTGACTTAAAAACATTCTGACAACGATAAATGGTGGCTAGTAATCTGCCAATGACGGTACATTTTTGACAAATGTGCAAAAAGTTGCAGAATCCTCTAACAATGACAGCAGTTCCCCTTCGTCAGCCACTGGCCGAGCTGCTCTATCGACTGAGCCGCGGCAGCTCAGTTAGTTAACCCAAAGGTCACGTGCGTCCAAAGTCAAACACCATCAAAGTCAAATCATCCAAAAACTGGTCAAAAGTTGAACACCGCAAAACTGAAATAGCTCAAAAACTTTCAATAATCGGATTGAAAGCTCGAAACACTGAAAAAGTGCTGCAAAAAAAAAGACCTTTCAAAATCAACTCATAAGCCAAACACAAAAGTGAAATAAGTGAAAAGTCCAACTCTCAACATGTCAAGATGATGCAGAGAGGGTCCTGATGCGAGCTGGCCCCAAAACCAATTCACGTTTCATATTTCTCGTGTGGGGAAATGTTGACGGTCGCATCTGATTGGGTGCAGAAATGCAGCCCGTCTTCACGATTGTTGATAAGGGTTCTGGCTGTGGGGGGTACGCGGGTGCTACGTCTTTAGTGGGGTTTAGTCGGTGACTGGGATCGTGGTTCTCCCACCAGCCAAAAATGGTCCCATCTACGACGTGGCGTGGAGTCCAAACTCCAGCGAGTTCTGCGTGGTTTACGGCTTCATGCCGGCCAAGGCCACCGTCTTTAACCTCAAGTGTGACCCCGTGTTCGACTTCGGGACCGGACCTCGCAACGCCGTCTACTACAGGTGAGGACACGCCATGTCTGCCCCTTCATCCCCGACCCCATAAATGAGAGTCTGGTCCAGCCCGCAGGGTCACATCCTAGTCCTGGCCGGATTTGGGAATCTTCGAGGTCAGATGGAAGTTTGGGACGCCAAGAAGTACAAACAGGTGAGCGACGCCACAAGCATTAGAACATTAGCTATTACCCACACATGCTAATCAACACGAAACTGTTTAATTTGTATCGCAGGTTTCAAAACAAACGCAATTTCAAGTGTTTTTTTTCCCTTGGAAATAAAACACAATTCCACTGAAGGCCCGCAGTGCTTCAATCCAGTCTTATTTCGGATTAGCCATACACTTGATTGATTACCTTTTGAAGCAATTTCAATCTGTAAAGTGACATCCTGAAGGCAAACGTGGGCTCGAGCACAGGTTGATCCAGTTGAATCGTACGAATGGAAATTGATTCACGGATATCGTGAATGAATGCAGTGTCAGAGCACAAAAATGTTTTCATCTCTTTCGAATGCCTCGATCGTACTGAGGGTTGTACACGGTCCGGGCCACGAATGCGATTGTACCGATGCGCTCTTCTCGGATTAAATAATACCGGAGACCCGAGGCCCGGCCAATGATGGAATCTGGGGTGCCGACTTCCTTGATTCTTGTGAAAATCTGGACCAAAATTCCAATTTGTCATTTATCATGAATGATACTGATGTAATATGAAAAGTGTGTACATTTTTTTTTTTTTTTTTTTTACCAAACATGAAAAGCCAATTACCCTTCCATAACTCCTAAATACATTTTGTGTGTAAATACGAAATATTTTTATGGTTTCACAATCATAATGGCCCTCTGAGGGAAACTCTGACTACTATATGACCCGTGACACCCCTGCTGTAGACTCTAAAGATCCTATATTTGGAAATAATCGCAAAGTTAACGTCCGAATGCACAGAATCCGCTACAAGTTCTGACAAGGCCGCTTCCACCTCGCTCACCGTGTCCACCAATTGGAAAGGCTTCAGTCACGTCAGACGAAAAGCACACAGATCGTCACGGGTGACGACTTCCCTGACCGTCCAAAATACGGCCGCAGCCATAAAACGTCGACATGCGCATAATTATACACGGACACGCGACAGCCCTCAAAGATGCGGTCGGCACGCGTGTGTTGTACGCAGGTGTCCAAATGTCAGGCTCCAGACGCCACTCACTTCTCTTGGTGTCCCGACGGCGAGCACGTGGTCACGGCGACGTGCGCGCCTCGCCTGCGCGTGGGCAACGGCTTCAAGGTGTGCCACTACACGGGCGCCGTGGCGCACGAGCATCAGACGCCCGCCGGGAGCGAGCTGTGGGAGGTCCGCTGGCAGTCCTTCCCGGACGGAACCTTCCCCGAGCGACCGGTCCGCCGCCAGACGCCGGCCGCCCGGACGGACGCGCCCGCTCAGGCCTACAGACCGCCCGCCCTCAGGCACCTGCCGGCTGCTCCCACTTCCAAGCTGGTGAGACGGTCGCGTGAACGACTCTTGGTGCTTGTTTGCGCACACGCTGAAGGAACAAGTATGTCAACCCTCTGAATTTCGTAGTCGTGCGAGTTACTCTGCTGCTTTTACGAGTTTGACATTGATGATGCTAAAGTGAGATATGGGAGGAAATGCAAGGAGAAGCTCTTAGCCGGGAAGACGACTATTCTCAAGAGTACGATTAAAATGTTGGACTACATCTCTGTGCATCGATTTGATTCGATGGATCACAGTCTTTGTTTTTGTTTTCTTTTTTTTTTTTTTTTTTTTTTGCAAAGACGGGTCCTGCAGTAGAAATTTGGAGGAAGCCACTCAGACTTCTCCCTCATTCCTTTGCCAAATCCAATCGGAAGCTTTTTGCTGATGAGTGGTTTGCATCTTGCGGTGCGGCCTGCTTATAATCTTCTGACGAGTGGATTGTGATACTTTGACCCCTGCCCTGTTGAGGTTGCCAATGATGTCGCTAACTGACTGTTGTCTTTGGGCAGTTCTCCACAGCTCTCACAAGGCCTCTGTCATCAAGTGCTGTTGATAACCTCGGTCAAAGTCGGTTGATTTGTACTTTTTCGGGACGTTCCAAATTGTTGCATTGGCGCTGCCCAATATTTTTACCATTGCTCGGATTCTCTCATCTTCAAAACGGTTTGCTTTTCTGCCAAAGGCGGCGCTCTCAGATCATCACAGTTGCAGTTTTTACAATTGAAACCCAAAGGCATAAACAAGCGCTAATGTCGAAGTGATCAATTTCAAAGGTCACACACGAGCAAGTAGAAAAAGCCGCCCGTCACGCGTTCCAATACATTTGCTCCCTTAAAAGGTGGGTGGCTTCGAACGCCAGCTGTTCTGCCCTGAATTGTTTCGCACATGGAGAGGGAAATAACGTGAAATAAAAGCTGGAATCTGAACTTTTGTTTCATATTCATCTTTAGATTTTAAACCCAAATGTGTTCGTTAAGCAAGAAAAACAAAGGAATTGACTTTGTTGTCAGCCAATCAATATTTTTGGCTTTTGGGGGTTCGGGGGGGCGGGGGGGGGCTTGTATGTGCCAACCACATTGACCTCACATGCGCGTTATTTGACAAGCTTACCGTGCTCAAAAGAATTTTTTTTTTTTTTTTTTTTTACTTGATGCCTCCAGTAAACAAATTGTTTGTGTGTGTCAGCACGAGGAGGAGGCGCCTCAGAATGCGCGTCAGTCCGACAAGGCTTTGTCCAAAGCGGCGCTGAAGAATCAGAAGAAACGAGAAGCAAGAAAAGCTGCCAAGCAGGTGAAAATGGCATTGTCGTGAACTTTCATAAAGATAAAAGGTCATGAAGGTCATTGGTGTCAAGACTTGCTCATTTTGGTGATGTTGGTCTTACCATAGCAACAAGTAATTTCCAATGCCCACACGTGTTGCTTTCCTTTTAAATCAAATGACATTGTTGTTGTTAAAAATGGTGGTGTTTTTTTTTTTTTTTTTTTTGAGGGGGAGCAATAGATTTTAAAGTTACTTTAGCAACACGTTGTTACCATTGCAGGGTTTTGCCCGTGCAATGTTTTGATGATTTCTAATCGTTTGCTTTGTCTTCCGTAGGAGAGCAAGCCCGAGGCCCAGCTGCCCTCTGACCCCGCCCCCATCACCGACAGCCAATCGACAGAGACCTGCGGCGACCTCGAGACGGACAGGAAGATCAAGAACGTCAAGAAGGTCGAGCCGCAGGAAGTCGCGTGACCGCACATTTGCATTCTGCCAAATATCACCCATGTCACACGTTCGCATTGTCGGTCATCCAGAGGACGGCGATCTGCACCGGTGGCCTCGGATGTTCCGTGCTCGGTCCTAACGTGTTTGTGCTCGCTTGTTGTCGCAGAAGTTGAAAGCCATCGAGGAGCTGAAGGAGCAACAAGCGTCTGGAAAAGTTCTGCAGAAGAACCAGGTCAGCTGGTCGCACTGATAGACTTCAGGGAATTCCCACATAAATAACAAATTGAATGCTGGAGTGAAAACAAAAGCAAAAGCTGCAACGGGCCCACCGGCAAACAAAGCCTCACTTACGTGCCACTTGAGCAAGGCGCAGCAATTGAAAGAAGTGAGGAAATGGGACTTTTGAGTGTGGTACTGACTTCCTGTCGGTGGTGGTCTTGGTTTCAGCTGGAGAAGATGCAGAAGGAGGATCAGCTGCTGGAGGAGCTCCGAAAACTGCACCTGCAACCCTGACGCACGCAAGCAGTTTGCCGAGGATTGTGGGAAGAAATGGCAAAGGTGTCGCTTCCGCGTTACACTTTCACAATAAAAGCCTCTTTTCAGTGCTTTTTGTCTTTATGTTTCAAATTAAATCCTAAACTTTGAAAAAATGATGAAATGTGCTAAATATCCTTTCCCGTGTTGAATGTGTGATGAAAACAGTGTAATGTTGACTAAATTGAGGCGCTCCACTTTTTCATATGTCATTCAGATGTCAATCAATGATTATTTTCTATGTAATCTTCCTTTATCCAAGTGAGGTAATTAACTGCGGTGAGAGACCGGTTCGAGCGTCTGCCTCACAGTCCCGAGGACCGGGGTTCAAATCCCGCCTCCAATTTCTCCGGATACTCCCGTTTCCTCTCACATCCCAAAAAGCACACATTCGTTGGAGACTCGAAATTGCCCCAAGGTGTGATTGTGACTGTTGTCTGTCTCCATGTGCCCTACGATTGGCCGCCTCCTGCCCATTGACACCCGGGATAGGCTCCAGGGCTCCCGCGACCCTCGTGAAAGAAAATGGATGGATGGATGAATGGATATATAATCATTATAATATAAAACAATATCAGGCTGCATGAAATCATGTTTAACCGTCAGTTTTTCACATCAGCCATTCGTAAAGTCATACGTCTTGATTTTGGTCTCGGTTTGGAAATATGCGTTTGTGTGAAGCTGGCCATTTTTCCATGAACCTGGTGTATGACGTCACAACCAAAGGGCAGCCAACTGTAATAACTTGTTCGTGATTGGACCGTTCAGCTGGCAATCGAGCGACGTTGCAGTGCCGGAGCGGAATACGGCAGCCGTTTACGACACTCGCGCTACGCTACGCGAAGCTAGCATCTGTTTGTTATGAGTTATGCACTTCGGCCCACTTCGCATCTGGAAAGTTGGAAGGCATTATTCATTGACGTCAATATGCAGCACCCGCTAACCCAAAGTGCACAATGTCGTCCTCTCCCCTAAATCAACCCAAAACTGTGACCGGCAAGTTCACGTGAGTACCTGAAAATTGATTGAACGCCGTGTTCAAGGTTCTTTTCATTTTAGGCTACTTATTCATTTAGGTATGTACATATTTTGAGGTAAAGAAGACATTTCATGCCAATAACACCTTTGGAACTATATTTAGCACACACGTGTGTGCATATACATCTTTTCCTTTCGGCTTGTCCCGTACGGGGTCGCCACAGCGTGTCACCTCTTTCCATCTAAGCCTATGTCTTACTTGTTCCTCTCTAACACCCCCTGTCTTCATCATGTCTTCCCTCACAACATCCATCAACCTTTTTTTCTTTCTCGCTCCTTTGCCTGGCAGCTCCATCCTCAGCACACACACACCTGTGTAGAGCGAGTGAGCGTATGTAAACTTCGGGCTTCTACTGTGTATCCAGTATTAATGCACTTATGTATGATATGTACCGTATTTTTGCAACGAGGAGATGCACTTAAATCTCAAAAAGGGACAGCCTAACCATCCATCCATCCATCCGCTTTTCCGGGTCGGGTCGCAGGGGAAGTAGCTTCAGCAGAGATACCCAGACTTCCCTTTCCTCAGCCACTTCTCCCAGCTCTTCCGGAGAAATCCCGAGGCGTTCCCGAGCCAGCCGAGAGACTACGTCTCTCCGGCGTGTCCTGGGTCGTCCTCTGGGTCTCTTTCCCGTGGGACGTGTGCCCCGAACGCCTCACCAGGGAGCCACCTCGTCAGGCTCCTCTCAATGCGGAGAAGTAACGGCTCGACACCGAGCCCGTCCCGGATGGCCGAGCTTCTCACATGTTCGCTAAGGGCTCCCCCGGACGCTCATTTGGGCCGCTTGTATCTGGGATCTTGTTCTTTCGGTGACGACCCACAGTTCATGCCCATAGGTAAGGGGAGGAACGGAGATTGACTGGTAAATTGAGAGTTTGACCTTCCGACTTAGCTCCCTCTTCACCACAACGGACCGATACTAAGTCCGCGTCGCTGCAGACGCTGCACCCATCCGTCTGTCGATCTCCCGCTCCATTCTTCCCTCACTCGTGAACGAGACCGCAAGATACTTGAACCCCTCCACTTGGGTAAGGATCTCATCCCCGACCTGGAGAGGGCACGCAAACTACCGCCTGATGGCGCTCACCAGGCAGTGAGGAACAATTGCATCTTATGTGTTAGCAGAAAAAGATGGATGTGTCTATGTGTGTATATAAAATGTAAAGTGTTGGGTCTCACAGTTCTAAGGTCCATAGTTCGATCCCGTGGCCGCCAGTGTGGAGTTTTGCATGTTCTCCCCGCGGATGCGTGGGTTTCCTCTGGGTGGGCACTCCGTTTTCCTCCCACATCCCCAAAACGTGACATTAATCGGACACTCTAAATTGCCCATAGGCGTGATTGTGAGTGCGACTGTTCGCCCAGCGATTGGCTGGAAACCAGTTCAGGGTGTCCCCCGCCTCCTGTCCGTTGACAGCTGGGATAGGCTCCAGCACTCGCCGCGACCCTCGTGAGGATAAGCGGCTAAGAAAATGGATGGATTGATGGATGGATGTAGAAAACTGTTTCACTGATTTTGGCTGGCTGCGATCTCATCACACCACCAAGCTCTGATTGGAGAAGCGACCCTCTTTGAACTTCCTGTTCTAAAGTGTGTATCCGTTTGTGCGTTTCTAACGTGGTGGATAACAAAACGGGGTTTTGTGTTTCCAGAGCAGAGATGTCTGCCAAAGAGGCCGAGTCTTGCACGCGGCCCGTTCGCGTCAGTCCCTGTGACTCCGCCCCCCTGGTGTGGCGTATGGAGGACGTGACTGCGGTGCGCTCTCTTGGCCTGGTGGGGGCGCTGCTGGGCTCGCTGACCCGCACCCCCCGGCAGAACGGGCGAATGGGGCGCCCATTGTTGTTGCTGCCTGAGGAAGAGCGAATTCTGGACCGGCGCTGTGACGCCGCCGGGACGGCCGTGGCGCAAATGGTGGGTGTGTTTGTTTCACGCTGCCACTTGGGGTCACTGTTTAGATTTTTTGCAGCTTGACTAAAAGCCGTCAAGACTTGAGACCGGATTCGGACTTGAGAGCAAATCAGAGTTGGACTTTAAATGCTTGCCATTAGAAGCTTGAACGCTCAAGACTGACTTGGGACTGACACCCATATGACACTATTTTGGCTTGCGGGTGACCGGTGTATGCTGTGTTCAGGACGCAGACCAGCAGGTGGCGCTGTTCCAGGAGACTCAGCGGCGAAGCTACGAGGAGCAGCGAGTCCTCGCTCTGCATGAAAAGAAATCAACTATGATACGCGCGCTCGGCTTGTCGCGCTCAGGTGTGTCTGCCGTCGCCGAGGCGACCACTGTGTCAACAGAGTTTGTGTGCAAGTGTGTTCCACACTCAGTTTGTGTGCCGAGAGGCCAAGTGTTCCGTTCAGACAAAGTGGAAAAGCTTACGCGAGTGGATGCCACGCATTTAACGCGCGCGTCGTGTGGCTTGTGATTGGCTGACACAAGGAACCATTCTCGTGGATTAAGGCAGCCAATCTGATTGGCCGACAGCTTCTGGTCCAACCCGAAGAGAGTGGCCCGGCCCAGTTTAGCTTTGGAAACGGTGAGTTCCACAGGACCGACAGGTCGCTCCTCGTTTTGCGGATCCCAAGAAACCGGGACGGCCGGGCCAATTTACACGGGGAAATTCCCGTGTGTCACGCGTCTGAATTTGGGAGAAAAAAAAGTGTTGGTTGCACTGCACGCGAGCCGAGTTCCGGCCGATTCCCGTCCACAGCTTTAGCGCCGCTATCAGGGAAGTAAAACAATCAAATACCATTTATTGAGCGAACATGTTCAATCAAACAAAAATGAAGATGTGCTAGTGAATGGACTTTTACACTTTACCACCCCCCACGCTTTGTGTCGTAAGGAAGTGAAGAAAGTGTTCCAAGCAGGTTGGAACTGGTGGAGGAAGATGTCAACTGTGTTACGTGACAGTGGTGAGGCCAGCCAAGATGGACAGATTAGAGACGGTTGCACTGAAGAGACAAATGACGCTGTCGAGGTGGACTCGAGGATTAGAAATGAGCTCCTGAGAGGGAGGGACAGCCAAAGTTGCATGTGTTGGAGACGAGGTGCGAAAGAGAGCAGACTTGATTGGTTTGGATGACATTTGTCTGAGGATGGAGCAGCCAGACAGAAGAGCGAGCGAGAGGAACACCAAAGAGAAGGTCGATGGATGTTGTGAGGGAAGACACGAGGGCACTCGGTGTTAGAGAAGAAGATGACCCAAAACCCAAACTCCGGGATGCGGAATATATCATCCTGTCAACCAGCGTTTCCTGTCACATTCCGTTCTGGGCCCGTTGCTTTCGTCTTGTCTTTCCGCTCCAGAACGCACTTTTTCACCTTCGTCTTTGACTCACGCGATCTGAATTTCCACCGGTTAATCCTCTCTCTACTCCGCCTTCCACGCAAAGGCCAACGGGTCCCAACTTTCCCTTCCTCACGCACCTGGTTTGGGGTCCGGATGCTGGAAGCGACGCACCTGCGTCGACCACGTGATTTTCTTCCCTCCCGCACTCGTCGACGGAGGGTTTCGCTCTTTGAGCTCAACGTACGTGGCGTCCTCTGACCCTTCAGGCTATGCTACGCCTTTTCAAAATGTTCATTATGGTGTGGCTTTGTCACGGTGTGGAAATGCGTGAAAGAGAGTGGGCGCGTGTATACGTGTCTTTTGTGACGTCTCACTGTTCCGCTCAGGGTCAGAGGGCGACGGTGAGGACGAGCGCCGGCGCCACCTGGAGGCCCTGGAGCGCAACTTCAGCTTTCCACGCTCGGCGATGGCCGTCCAGCTGAGCACAGCAAGGGCAGGACTAGCCCACCTAGAGGGGGCGGGGCCCACCTACGGCACGGACGGCCGCGCCCTCTGCCGGTCCGCCGCCGACCCGCGAAGTGACGCCAGGTGCCGGGTGTTTGCGGACCTGAGGGGGCGGGGCTTCTACTTGACGTCGGCTGGGAAGTTTGGCGGAGATTTCCTGGTCTATCCCGGTACGTTCGTGGCTCTCGCCGCTTTTCAATTTCAGTTCCCAAAATGCGTCAGAGTTCAAGGATGAAAGGGGGGAAGGGAAAGGGGCAATAATGAAGGGAAGAGGAAGGACTGAAAGAAAAAGATGGAAGGGGATCAAGGGAGTGAACGAATGAAGGGGAAGGACGGAAGGAAGAAAGGAAATAAGAAAAAGCGGAGTGTGTGCATCAATCACTTCCGTGGATCAGCAGGCGGTTGGCAGCTAGCGCACCCGTCAGCCCGAAAACCCACCAGGGTGATTTCTCACCTTTTTTTTTTTGTTGTTGTCCGTGTGCATGCAGGCGAACCTCTTCGCTTTCACGCACACTTCATTGCCGTGTGCGTGTGCGCGGACCAGCGAGTGTCGCTATTGGACCTTCTGGCCGTGGCCCGTCTGGGTTCCAACGTCAAGAAGACCGTCCTCTTGTGCTCGCCGCACGACCACGGCGTGACGTACTCGTCGCTCCAGTGGAGCGGGATGACTTGATTGGACAACCACGGGACCGGTACTTTCCAGGTGCCGGGGTCTCAGGCCGTGCGGCACCCCCTGGAGGCCCCTGCTCATCTGGTCCCCCCGACAGACTCCTTTGTCAAGTGAAGCAAAGTTCTTTCATTTATGCGGCACTTTGATCAACTTGTTTTGAAAGAACTCAATAAATGAAACTGGACTGAAACCAGATTGCATAATTCCAACATTGGCATTCATATTACATTAATGCATTACATTGCTGGGAGAATGAATTGAATTACAATTGCTCTTCGAAATGGTCATGATCACAACTTGAGATCTATTTGCAAAATGCCCCAAGAGCTCTGATTTCCCAAATGGATTTTTTTTTTCCCCACATCAATCTGCTTTCAAAGCGGACGCTCGCGATTGGCTCTTTCTGGTCGTGTGCCGTTCGACTCTAGACACAAACGACTCGGTAGTGGTTGGGCGCTAAGCCGAGCAACAACAATGTTGGCGGCGGGGTTGTAAAAAATAAATCGACAAAAATAACGCACAGAGAAAGGGTAAAAGGCCAAAACGTTTAGAATGTAGAAAGCAAAGAGTGTCTGCTGCCAGTCCAGGAGGGTCGATGTCAAACCCGAGCAAACATGTACAGTTTTCCCACGCTGTTCGTGGGGGTTACGTTGGGCAGCCGGAGAAATTATTCATAATAATAATGAATTATTATTTGTAGTTTTGATAACAATACCGATTTTATTTTGTGTTTTTTGGTGTCAGTAGCACTTTAAGTATGCTACTTTCAAAAGGGTACATTGATCTTCGATCCTGGCTCGAACCCATTGAGGCGACCCGTGGTATCGCCATGGTAACCCACATTTCCCAGATCGAAGCAGGTCTCGCTCCCACTGGAAGATCAAATCGGAATCTCCGTACTGAACCTCGACTCCTCCAAAAGATTCTGCCAGACTGTTGCGTTGACTTTGGATTGAAGAAAGCAGCCAACCGTTTTTGAATGGACTGTATATGAATAAATGTTTCCATGATATTCCAATTTTGGGGAAAAGGGTCTGTACCTCTCTCACGGCAGCAACTCCTGAGATGTCCCAAAGTTCAGGATACCAGGCAATTCTTGTATCTCCCTTGCCGTTCACAATCGGTGAGTTTTCCAAGATAGCACAAAACGTTTTTCATACTGACCCCCCCCCCCCCCCCACCACCACCACCTCACAACACACACAACAAATTTCAGACACTGCCAAGCGAACTGTGAAAGGGCTCAAGATTCACATCTTTGAGTTGAATGTTTTTGCCTTGGAATTGTTCGTTGTCTCCTTTTTGTTCTGGAGCTCAGATGGGAGTGTACAAATTCTCGAGTGTTTAGTGAAGAAGAGATGCCAAAAATGGGGGCACTCTGCGTTCTTTGATCAATCAGAGAATATTTATTGTCACAACGCTGGAATTCCTGGGATTTGGATAACGTCAAGCTGGTGACATCACGCCTCTCAGGTCTGGAGGGCCGGTCTGACACCAAGTCGACGCGGGAAAGACGCCGGTGGCGACGCCCCTCCGTCTGGTCTCCATGGCGACGGCTCCGCGCCGCCCCGTGACCTCGACATTCCAGCCCGAGCGCACTCGCGTTCGTACCGTTGCAAAAGTCCGCGGATGCAAGACGTAGCAGAATGAGGTCAGCTCGACTTGATTCGTTGATGGGTTGATTATCAATGGATTTATTGTGGCTGTCGTCATGGTGATTTTGGTCCAGGTTCGATACGCCGATGATTGTCGCCGTCAAACTTTTTCTCGCTGATTGATGTATGCATGGACGCTGTCGAATGATGGAGTGATTTGGCAACGGAGCGATTGACACAATTTGATTGGGTTTCCGGTCAAGAGCCCACTTTGACGGTGCGGTGGAATGGTGGGAGGCTGGTTGGGAGGTTAGGGTTCAAATCCAGCCTCGCCCGTGTGGAGTCGGCATGTTGTCCCTGTGCCCGCGTGGCTTTTCTCTGGGTACTCCGGTTTCCCCCCACATGCATGCTTGGTTAATTGAAGCCTGTAAATGGCCCACAGGTGTGAATGTGAGTGCCCCGCGATCGGCTGGCGAGCAGTTCAGAGTGTGTGGGATGCCAGCAGGATCCACTCCTTCAGCATGCCCGTGGCAAGCGTGAAGATAGGCAGTACAGAAGATGGAAGGATGGATGACTAGCTCGTTGATGGATTGATTGGTGTCTTGATTTTTCATTTTTCTTTGTGTGTGTGTGTGCGCGCGTGTCATCTTCAAGTGTTACATCAAGAAGAATGGAGAATCTGCATCCCTTTTATGCCAAAATAAATTGACCGTGTCGCAGAGGAGTGTTTGAGCTTTGTCTGTAATTTCTCATTGTTTTAATTGAAGTTTATTGAGTATCAGATCCCATCAGTCGACCAGAACAGAATTTCATGAGGTGCGAGAGACAACGGCAAGTGATTTTCTAGGTCTAAGTCTATAGAGCGAGAAGTGGGGGTATACATAACAACTTTGCATCGTCTGTACATGAGTTATTTGTAGCAATAAGTGTGTCGTCCCACACCCAGCTAAAGGGTGCGTGCCTACGAACAGACGCAAAGTGAATTTGCACCATTGATCGAGGACAGAACCAGGACCGGGGGTCCACGCGAAAGCAGCCCTGTGGACGGGACACGTCCCACGCCCGAGGACCCAGGCCGGTCCGCCGGCCCCTGTGAGGTGCCCCGACACCTGGCCGACTGGCGGCTGCTTTGTCAAATATTCTCAGTTTGGATCAAGTTGGTTTTGGTAAGACAGACTGAGTGAAAATGTGAATGTCAGTTCAATTGGAATAAATTTGTTCCATGACTTGCAACTCGTGGGAAACGGACGCATCTTTGGGAGAAGGTACCCTTGAGCAAATCCTGCTGCAAGAAGACCTCACCGATCGCGTGATTGACAACTTGAAGTGTCGAGAAGATTTTTACTCCTCCGGCGAGTCATTCATTACTGCTACTTTTGATTGTGGATGGTTTTGCGCATGTGCGCCGACAGGGCTTTGTTGGCATGCGTTTGTGCGCTGCTGGGCGCAGCGGAGGCCTCACGCACGGCGGCGCTAACGGAACCCTTCGGAAGCTTCCAGTCGCCCGACTTCCCGGCAAACTATCCCGACGACACGCTACGTCATTGGGAAATCCGGGTTCCCCACGGCTTCCGCGTGCGACTCCACTTCAGCCATTTTGACCTGGAACCATCCGAGTCGTGCCAGTACGACTACGTCAAGGTGAGACGCTCCACTCGCGTGTGAAGCACACGCATGTAAACAAATGTGCAAGCAGAAACACGTGCAGCCGTCGATGCCCCCTTGTGTGCAGGTGGAGGCCGGGGGCGGGGCTTCCCCTCTGGGCCTTTTCTGCGGGGGCGAGTCTTCAGACCCGGAGAAGGTTCCTGGCCCGGCACCGTTCGCTTCTCACGGAAATGTTCTGAGCGTGGTTTTCTCGTCAGACTTCTCCAACCAGGAAAAGTTCTCAGGCTTCCGAGCTCACTACAGTGCGGAGGGTGCGTACGTCCACCGGACGGGCCAGCGTTTAGCGCGCGTCCGCTCGGCCGTCGACGAGTCGCGCGCCCGAATCACAGCTCGTCCTCGTACGAACGCAATCGCACGTTAGCACGAGAGCGTCGATGAACAAATGATCCACAAGTGCGACTGGGCATCAGTCTGCTGCTGGTCTTTACGCTTTTATGACAAATTTGTCTGCCTCCAAAATGTCCCACACCCAATGTGGCTGTTTTGGCTTTGCCACAGGTCTGCGAAAGTGAAAGATACGAACGGATAGATACGCCATTGCACTGAAGTCGGCTGCCGAAGCGACGTTCCTACATGGGTCGGTCGGGTCGACGTTCCCGTACGAGGCGACGGATGCACGCTATGAAATCAAGTCAGAACTTGCTCATACCTCAAATTGTTTGCACCGGCGTTACTGTTGAGTCAACCCCAAAATGGTTCCGCGTGAGCAATCTTCGACCTGGTGCATAACACGTTTTTGAGGCGCGCAGGTGCTGCGAGGGACGCTGATGCAAATTTATTTCTCCTGTGCTTTTCATACACAAGCAGACTTAACGTGCTTTACTGGATTCAAAGCATTTACTGTTCAGACAAAGTACAGAAAATAAATGACTGGCGCCAAGGAAATCACTCACCAAACTCAAAAGTTCGAAAATGCTCACTGCCAAGCATGAGAACAAAGAATCGTCTTTAGGGCTTTACTTGAAACATTTTCACACTCGGGGCTGACTCGAGATCCGAGTTGCGGTCTGCGCGATGGACTGGCGACGGATATGCGGTCGTCCGTGGCGTGGGGAACGGCTGCGGCACAACTGTCAGACCGGTCAAGAAAGCGTGCTAGATGATTGACAATTCCTTTTTGTTGATTTGTGACTTGTGTGATTTTTGTGACCCGAGACGTGGACGAGTGCGCTGAGGGCGTGGATGGGCGGGCCGCCTGCGACCACCTGTGCCACAACTATGTGGGCGGCTTCTACTGCTCCTGTCGCCATGGTTACTTGCTCCACCGCGACAATCGCACTTGCGCAGGTCTCGCACAACCACCCACCCGCCCACACTCACACACTGAAGGTTTTTTCCTGCTCCTGAATGCGTGACAAAGGCGCACTTGCTGGTCCAAAGCCAACTTGAGCAATTAGGACCAGCGCCAGAATGCTCCAACATGTTAGTGACCTTTTAAACTTTTAAGCTACACAAGAGATACAACAGCTATGCGTGTGCGTGTATGTTTGTGCCTAACCTCTGTGCGACTGATAGTGAAGGCCGATTGCGGGTAAATATTTACACATAGCGCATACTTCATGTCACGGCGTGTGATGAGGTCAACCGTCTTTGAGTGTGCGTGGGAATGTGACAAATGTGTGCGGTCGCAGTGGAGTGCAGCGGCCTGGTGTTTTCCGAGCGCACGGGTTCCGTCAGCAGCGTCAACTTCCCGTCGTCGTACCCCAAGAGTTCCGAGTGCTCGTACTTCATCCGGGCGGCCCCGGGGCTCAAGCTGCGCCTCCACTTTGACCGCAACTTTGACGTGGAGGACCACCCGGAAGTCACGTGCCCGTACGACTACGTCAAGGTACACGCGCACACTCGTACACATACACACGTGCACGGCACACGTGTCCACGGCAAAGTGCGTGCGTGTATTTCAGATCCAAACGGCCGCCGGAGAGTTTGGACCGTTTTGCGGTCGCCAATCACCCGGCGTCATCCAGACGGACGCCGACGCCGTTGCCATCTTGTTTCACAGCGACGACACAGGAGAAAACATCGGGTGGAGGATCACGTACACCGCAGAGGGTTGCTTTTATACGCACACACACACAGGCTCTCTCTCTCTCTCTCTCTCTCTCTCATCATTGGATTGGTCATCCAATCGGTCGAGCGTCATAGGTTGAGGGATGAACTTGTACTCTTGATGTTTATGGCAGCTGAGGTCACACCGTGTAGTTGCCGTCGTTCCAGGTGTGACTGGCAAAACCCCCCAGCTAAGATTTCCAAGCCGAGACGGACTTGAAACGCCTTCAACAGGCAAAAGGTGTTCATCTGACGTGCTTTTATTTTGCAGAGGCAGTAAGTCAGTGTTCGTTTCCAGCGCCCGCATTCAACGGCACGGTGACACCGCTGCGGTCGGCGTACTCGTCCGGAGACCGCGTCCGCGTCTCGTGCTGGCCGGGCTTTGCGCTTATCAAGGTAACCTCACTTCCCCTCTTTCCTTTCACCGTACAGTACACGCAAGTCAGGTTAGCTTCGATAGCATCCGTCAGGTTGCCATCCGGCTCTTACGTTGGGTTTGCATCAGCGCTTCACCCATTACAGCCATCCGTTTTCTGTACAGCTTATCCTCACAAGGTTCACAGGAGCCGGATCCATCTATCTTCGGGCGAGCGGCCGAATACACCCTGAAAATCCAACAGCAAAGCACATGAAAAAAATACCCCCCCCCCAAAAAAAAACAAAAACAAAAAACCCAACAACCATATGTACTCACATTCCTACCTGCAAACAATTTAGAGTCTTCAATTAAATTACTCAGCATGTTTTGGGGATACGCGAGAGAGAAAACCCACACAGCCAGGAGTAGAACATGCAAACTCCACACTGGTAAGTCTGGGATTTGAACCCCAGTCCTCAGAGTTGTGAGGTAACTGTGCTAACCATTCATCCACCACATCTCAAAAGTCTTCACTGAAGAACCGCCGGAGACTTGTGTGGCAAAATAAGGACGATTCCGATTTTGTTTGGCACAGGATGGCGAGCGTGCGGATGGCGACTTTGAGCTTCGATGCCGGCAGGACGGCACCTGGAACGCCGCAGTCCCCGTCTGTCAAAGTAAGACTTGAAACGGATCAAAGACTTGCGCTCTATCCTTCGCTCTCGTCAAGTCGAGCCGCAGCCGATCAATCAGCTTTCCTGACGATGCCATCTTTTTGAAAGCCCTCCGTTTCCATGGAGACCAGTTGGCGCTAGCGGGTCTTTTCGAGGCCTTTTCGATCATCCCCGCAGAATGTAAACTGAGTTGTACGACTACAATCTCTTCAGAAAAACACGCTTCCGTCATTTTTTGACAGACGTGCAGTCAGAAGTAGATCAAATAAGTGGTATGTTGACAAAAAGCTGAGGATCAAATGCCGGCATATTGATTGAATGAATGAATGAACATAATATCCAATTCCACTGAATGTCAAACGAATGAAATCTTCTCTTTAATACACAAGAACTGGAGGAAGATTCTGAAAAAGGCATCAATATTATGGAACGCAAAGAAAAGTCCAATGCCCAACCAGGACACGATTTCATGTTGTCATTTTAGCTTCAATGTTGAAGTGGATTTAGAAAGGGCTCAATCAGTCCATTTGGGGGTCGACGTCGCAATCACTGGATCTTGATCTCTGCTCACCGGGGAGCTCAAGGCCTCAAGTTCGGTCGTCTCCGCATCCACGCTTGCTCTTCTGTCAATTTTGTGGAAACGAGTTGGATCCAAAAACAACTTTGTGCTTCAGAGGAGTTCAGAACTGTTTGAGACGCAAACACCTTTGATCTGGCTGGCCCTGTGCACGCTTTGAATCTTTGCTTGAATTTCTCCGCAGCAAAAAATCCCCCGCGTGGCGTCACATTGAAATCCGCTCACCGTCGGGACGGTTCTTCGTGCTTACGGCCCCAAAACAGGGCGATTGCTCTGTTTTCAATTGTCGCCGCCGCTCGTCTTTTTTGCTGCACTCGAAGCGCATCATCTTGCCATTTGATCACGTTCAAAGGAATGCGCCTTCCCGTTCCGGATGAAAGAATAATGTACGTTTTTTTTTTGCCTGAGCAGTTCATTCCGACGACTTCTGTGAAGTTTGCAGGGTCGCTAGCAGCACGACCGCTTTGTGCTTTTCAAAATCAAATGAATGAAACGATCAAACAATACGATAAAAGTCCAACCAAAAAGTATTTCAATTAAGGAAATAACTCTGATGACTTTTTTGCTTCTTTTTTTTTTAAATGAGCCCAGGCATTTATTTATGTATGTATTTATTTATTGACCTGGGCACGGGACTCTTCTTGCCGATCGCAATGGACGTGTGGGTTACCCGCCTCTGCGTGTGATGTCATCACAGGGGTGGATTGCAGCGGTCCGGCGGCGGCGGGCGGAGCCCGAGTCGCGCTCGGTGGCCACGACAACGGAACCCGACTTGGCCCCGCTGCCGAAGCGTCCGTCTGCCAAGAGCGCCCCCGACAATTAGCCCCCGAACACGGTAGTACGCACATTCCCGTTTACTCGTCATGTCGGTCCGCACGCCTGGAATTGACCCAGGCGGTCACAGTTGCTCGTCGACGTTCACGTTGACGTCACCCCGTCAGCGTGCGGCCGTCCGTCCCGTCCTCTGGCCGTCCAGGTGAAGCGCATCGTCGGCGGTCGCGGGGCCGAGCCCGGAAACTTCCCCTGGCAGGTTCTGCTGAGCGTGGAGGATTTGAGCCGCGTCCCTTCGGATCACCGCTTCGGTTCGGGTGCCCTGCTGTCGGACGTGTGGATCCTGACCGCCGCGCACGTCCTGCGGTCCCGCCGCCGCGACGCCCGCGTTGTCCCCGTGGCCCCCGAACACGTTAAGGTGATGCCACGCGGGCGGGACCTGATCATGTTTCAGGCCACCTTGGACTAAACAGGAAGTCTGTGGCACGGCGTGTGTGTGCGTGCGTGTGTGTGTGTGTGTGTGAAACAAATACTTGCCTCCAGCTGGGTTTTTGGTCCCCTCATTTGAAAATGCCACAAATGAAGAGGCAACACCGTACAAGATTACTAACTTTGGATTTCAACGGCACATTTCAAACCAAAACAGCTGATTTTGACCAAGACCAAAGTCCACTAGCTCGAGGCTAACAAAGTTTATAGCTGGCCAATTGGAATTTTCCATAGATGTTACACTAATCAAGCGCCACTAGTGATTTGAAGATTTATAGTAAGATAACATTCATGCTCATTTTCATCAGACTGGTTCTTTCTTCTTCTGGGATTAAGCTTGCAAATTTGGACTATGGTTAGATGACGTTATATTATTTGGATGAATGTTCGTGGTTTAAATCTTACTAAGACTAAATGTGGGTGACTGGTGAATGCATCTGCCTCAGTGTTGTGAGGTTGTGGGTTGAAATCCAGCCTTGTCTGTGTGGAGTTTGCGTGTTCTCCCTGTGCCTGCATGTGGCTCTTCTCCGGGTACTCCGCTTTCCTCCCACGTCCCAAAAACATGCACGCTAGGTTCCTTGAAGACGCTAAATTGCCCGTCAGAGAGAACGTGAGCGGGAATGGTGGTTTGTTTTATTCGCGGCCAACCAGTTCAGGGTGCCTCTCGCCCGCAATTGGCCGATATAGTGGCCAGCGTAACGGTGACCTGCGTCAGAACAAGCGCTATAGAAAATGGATTGATGCTATGTGGGAAAGGGAAGACTAGAACAAAAAAAATGTAAGTCGGGCAGCGTGTGTTCTTTCGGGGTTTTGGGTGTTGACATGGCAACACGGTGTCTCCAAGGTGTTGGCGGGTGCGGTGGACGTGCGGGACAAGCGGGCGTCGGCGGGCCTGGCCGTGTCGCAGGTGCTCATCCATCCCGACTTCCGGCCCAGCGACTTCGACAACGACGTCGCCCTGGTCAAGTTGACTGTCAGGGTGGAGCTCAACAACGCCATCCGTCCCATCTGCCTGCCGCCGCCACCGCAGGTACAGGAACTAGTGAGTGGGTGGGGAGGGGGGGCTCACGTGACCCCTCATTTAAGGCTAGGGTTAGGAACTACAGTCACATGACATTACCAGAATTTTTAGACTTTACGAACTGTCAATCATTTCAGAAACGTATTATCGTTCAATAAAACATAACCATACAGAAATTAATGATGGGTATTGTTCAGTGATGAAAAAAAAAAAAAAATCACAAATGCTGCTAGGATATGTAAACTTATGACCACAGGTGTACATATTATGTAGTCATACGTATCCGCGTTATATTGAAATGAAAGTGTCGGCGAAACGTTTTTCATAGCCTCTATGTGGCAGTGGCATATTGGAATCAAAGTGTCCACCTTTCTCATCACGACACAATGACAGTGAGGCCTGGGAAGAACGTTTCCCCCAACCAGAACCCGAGCGGTTTTTCCTTATATTGGACTTCGGTGCTCATCATGGATTATCCATAAAAAAAAAAAAGAGCGTGTTCGACCATAAGGGCCTCCTCACACATCCTTTCTCACCAGAAGAGACGGAAACTGGGTCGGCGTCCTCACAGCCGGAACTGTCTCCGTCCTCGACTGCAAACGTTGTTACCATGGTGACCGCGGCCACCTCATGAAACGTTGAGGGAGCTCCCAAAATGATGAGATTTGAATTCCCGGATTATGGTTTGAATAACATCTGGGGGAAAAGTACACGCCAAGATGCAACTGAAATGTCACCCAGCAGCTCAAGTTCTATTGAAGCAGGGGAGGGGCCGGTCATGGCGAACGGCAAGTGCGTTACTGGGAGCCACACCCAAAATGAAGTCGGGAAGTGCTAAAAAACACTTTCAAGCAATAGCGCCACAAATGACAACTCCATCGGTGTCAGTATTCATACGTCCAAAATTTATGTAGACTGAAATGTGCGACTTTGCACGTTGGGACTCACCCCCACCTCTCCATCCCACAGGGGGACGGCCCCTCCCCACCGCCCCACTCTCTGGGCGCGGTCGCCGGATGGGGCGTGTCGCTCCCCGACGTGACCTCCGACCTGCTGCAGTTTGTCTGGCTGCCGGTGGTACCGCAGGACGAGTGCCGCGCCAGCTACGCGGCACGGGCGGGGGCCTATAACATTAGCGACAATATGTTCTGCGCCGGTTTCTACGAAGGCGGCCGCGACACCTGCCTGGGCGACAGCGGGGGCGCCTTTGTTGCCCAGGACCCCGTCAGCCGGCAGTGGACGGCGCTCGGCCTGGTGTCGTGGGCGGGGCCCGAGGAGTGCGGCAGTCGTAGGGTGTACGGCGTCTACACTCGTGTCAACAAATACCTTAAATGGATAGAGCAGCACCTCCTGCTGGTTACATGACCACATCACAAACTCTTGCAATTCGAGCACGACTACGTAGGCTGAAGATAGAGAGGATGCTGTGGCTGACATGTAGCCAAAATAGCGCTAGCATAGCTGCGCCTGCTAACTACAGGAAAGTCATTGCAGACATTTTAAAAAGTTTGAGAACAAAACGAAAACATTCTCGATGTTGTTGAAAAACTGCCCGTTTACTTCATGTTATCATGTACAGTGCATGTGTTCATAATAGCTGTATTTCAAGGCATGACATGTTAAGTCACAGATATTTGGAAGTAACAAATATTAAAAGGAAACCAACTTATGGGTTGGTCTATGAATTATTTTCACAGCCTTTTCTTTCGACATGAATGGCGAGAATAAAGCCCCCAAACCAGGCTGCGGGCCTGATGTTTGACACCCCTGCTCTCAGGCCACTTCCCACCTTCCTTTGAGGAAAGGTCATGGGGTCGGACCCGCCCGTCTGGAGTTTCCATGTTCTCCCCGTGCCTGCGTGGCTTTTCTCCGGGCACTGTGCTTTCCTCCCACATCACAAGAACATGCAGCATTCATTGGACACTCTAAATTGCCCCAAGGTGTGATTGTAGGGTTAGGGTTACCCTCTAACCCTGCGACCCTTGTGAGGATAAGCGGCTAAGAAAATGGCTGGCTGGATGAAGCACAGTGGGGCAGCTGTAGAGCGTTGCCCTCACCGGGTTCAATTCTGGCCCTGACTGCGTGGAGACGACTTATTAATTTGAACAGAAGTGGCTCATCCAAACTTGAAACCCTTTACCTGATGCTTTGAGTTTTGAGCGAAGCCGATCGAGGGGCCTAATTGACTTAACGAGTGCGTCGACGCAGAGCCTGATTGGTCTCCTGACACTGATTGGACTCCAGGGAGGGTTTTTTTTTTTTTTTTATTTTTTAAATCGTTGATGTAGTAGTTGTTCATCTCCTTTGGGCAACAGTCGAGGGACAAACATTTCTCCCTCTCCTGTCTGGTCGCCCTCAGGAACCTTTTAACGACGTGTTGACCTCCCGATGAGTGAACAAACATCCAAATTGTCCTCCCGCCAGTGCCGTCACGAAGCCTCCGGACAAGACCGGTCGTCCGTGACTCCCGTTGAATGCGTGACGGGAACGTCATTCGTTCATTCATTCATTCATCTTCCGTTCCGCTTTTCCTCACGAGGGTCGCGGGGGTTCTGGAGCCTATCCCGGGCTCTCGTTGGGCAGGAGGTGGGATACACCTTGAACTAGTTCCCAGGTCAAAACTTTACACATTTGCACATCTACTTTATCTCCTGCTGTTTGCTTCGGTGTACAAACTCCAGATCATCCAAAATATGTTTTAAACATCACAAATACTACTCACCTATGTAGGCTGCCATGTTGATGATGTCTTTTCAAATTTGAACCAGTTGCCACTTGCTTGTTATTACGAAGAAAAGCTGCGGGTCTCCCGTGATAGCTTGTTAGCAAAGTGTTATGCAATTAGCACGGCCTGAAGGAAAAGACTCGTAAACAGATCGTTGGCGGCGGACTCGACGACCCTCAAGCAGGACACTCGTTGGGCTAATTAACAGCACCAACAGCCGCGCAGGACGTCGGAAGTTTCTCGCGAGGAAGATTTCCATCCTGAAATTACACCCCAGAGCTTAATCGGTCCGGATCCGACCGCCGGTGAGCAATCAGGGCGCTGCCGCTCGCCCCGACGGGACGCTGGATGCCGGCCTATAAAATGAAATGCAGAGCCCAGATTTTCCTTTGCGTGGCGGACGACTCACGTGGACAGAGGCAGGTAACGTGTTGCAGGTTGCTGCTCGCTTTCTCAAAATCCATTTCACTCGCAGTCAGCAAGATCAAAAGACATTTAGCATACATTAGCCTAAGAGTTCAAATGATGATTTCTTCTCTTGAATGGTGTGAAAAACGTTCTAGCGGCTCCACACTTGTGCATCTTTTGTTTTTTTTTTGTTTGTTTTTTTTTGTTTTTTTTTCCTGAGAAGACGACCCTTGTATTTTGTCTCACAGACCACAACGGCCAGTGGCTAGCTTTAGCAGCTCACGTATTTTTTTTTGTTTTTGTTTTGAGTGTGAGTTTGCGTAGAACTCGTGAAAGGGTTCGTTTTGGGAATATTCAAAACAGAGCCTTATTTACAGACTGTTCCTTATGGGTGTGTGTATGTGGGGCGCTGACCAAGTGATGAAACTTTTTCCCCTTTGAGGGGGGACGGTGTGTTGCTTTGGCATTTTTATGTGATTCCTCTGCGTCTTGTGCCTCTTTAGAAACAACCCACAGAAGCTCCGCTATTGGCTGTGCGTCATTGGTTGCTCTAACGTCGTTTGAAACTCTGTTGTGCGTAAAACTTTGCGGTGCATTTTTTTTAAAGTTTGGGAGGTTTATTCATCAACCCTGGAATTTTATTAAAGCGGTTGACTTAAAAATGAGGTCGGTGTTGCTGAAAATGACATTCTATCTTGCAACACGGTGCAGAGCATTTCCAGAATATTCATAACAGAATGTTTGACATTTTCTGAATGAACTATTTTTGACAGGACCTTCTCCTTGGAGCATTCGTAACGGAGCCTCTGTTCTGTTCCCGAGTAACTGCAGTGCGGTTCGCACCATGATTTCTCCTGAGAACGTCTCGCACGGCACCTTCGTGTTCCGAGGGTTCCCCGCTCTGGACGAGCGGCGTTGGGTCCTGGCGCCGCCGCTGGCCGCCGCCTCTGCCTCGGCACTGCTGGCCAACGCGCTTCTGATTTACGTTATCGTCAGCGATGAGCGTCTCCACAGCCCCATGTACCTGATACCTGAGCACAAGCTATCCATCTAGCAAGTAACATGTATCCACTGTAGCTTTTTGTCAGACTGCACTTACATGCAGAGCTATTTTTTTTTTTTTTTTTTAGATGAATGAATTACATTTCAAACCGTACAAATAATAGACAGCAGTGATTGTCAAAGTTTGTTACTTGACCTACAGCAATTGTCTTAAATGCTCATTGAGAATTGAGGATCAGACAGCTGAGAACGGGTTTGGGACTAGCCAAAAACGATGGGCTTTGAATCTCCAAAATTGTCAAATTTGGAATGTAATCCCACTTCAAGCCTAAATTGGACATTTGTGTTGATAGTCATCATTTAGCCATGCATTTGTGACACGTCACGGAGGAACGATTGTTGGGCTTCCCTCAAACATTCCTACCGCCTCCTGCCTCACTCACGGTGCACTCACATCCACACCTTGGAGCTCTTGAGTCTTCGATCAGCCCGGCACGGCCATTTAGGGGATGTGGGAGGAAACCGGAGTACCCAGAGAGGCAAACCCCACACGGGCGGGGCCCCCGATCCTCAGGACTGTGAGGCGGTCGTGCTAAACGGTCGGTCTGTGTGGCACCCAAAATGCTATTTCATAGCGTACGGCACTGATCCTATCCCTAACCGTGGTTAGATGAGGGGGTTCACTGTACCGCATGTATCCCTCCTGCCATTCAAACCAGACCAAAGCTCAGTGAAAGACACTGTTGCATATCGGTGTGATGGCGAGGGCCATCCAGCACCAGGATTCCATCTTCTTTAGAATTTAACACATGGTGAGTTTAAGCGTGAGTGTCTTCTCCTGGCAAGTGTTACCATCTTTTGACTACTGTGGCTCTCCTTGCCCACCTGCCAGTGCACTGTAGTACCTCAACTGCTCCATGACCTTTTCTATTTACTCAACTGGTGCCATGACTGACGCTCAGTAGTTGGCTTACAACGTTAAGAAACAGCCTGCTTGCAACGAGAAAGACGCATTGTCAATGTACCGCAGAATTCTGTACCGTGTTGCATCCGCCAATGTACTGTGCACCACGTCCTCAGGTACCTGCTGATCTGCTCCCTGTGCGTGGTGGATCTGCTGGCCATCAGCGCCATCATCCCCAGCACCATTGCGGGTCTGGTTTTGGAGCAGAACCGCGTGTCCCTGGCCGGCTGCCTGGCGCAGATGTTCGCCACCCACTTCCTGTCTTCAGTGGAGTCCACCCTGCTGCTGGCCATGGCGTTGGATCGCTACGTGGCCGTGTGCCGTCCGCTACGTTATAGGCAGCTGGTGGGTCGGCGAGCGCTGGTCACGGTGACCCTCTTCACGTTGGCCCGAAGCGGCACCATCATGGCCACCCTGGTGGGCCTGGCGGGCTCGCTGCGATTCTGCGCTTCCGACGTCATCCGCCACTGTTACTGCGACCACATGGCGCTGGTCAGCCTGGCATGCGGTGACACCGACCGTAGCGATGCCGCCGGGGTGGCGGTCATCGCCTGCTTCGTGGGTGTGGACATCCCGCTCATTGTTCTCTCCTACTTGAAGGTTTGAATTCTCTCTTGGTCACCACCTCCGAATGTTTGTAAACAATTGGTGTGTGTGTGTGTGTGTGGGGGGGGGGGGGGGGGGAAATACCTCCGGATGGCAAAAACCGAGTACTTGCGACTGAAAACTATGACAAAAAAACAAACATGCTATCTTTGGGGCTCCACTGCCCAACATGGCCCCCCCACACCCCTCCAAAACCGTACCATAAATAACATCAGATCATGTAAATACTTGTACGAAGAAAATTGCAAGATAGCCACTGCCACTGGAGTTTACATATTCTTTGCGTGCCTGCGTAGCTTTTCTAGAAATATGCATTCATCGAAGAGTGCAAATTGCGAGTCGCTATTTGTTTCTGGGTGCCCTGCGATTGGCTGGAAAGCAGTTCAAGGAGCATCTCTCGATTCACTTGAAGATAGCTGGGATAGGCTCCAGAATGACCTCGACCTAACTGTGTCATCAGTGTTGAATCGTGTTTTTGCCGGGCGGCGCCACGGTGAAACGTTTCCGCGACCAATAAATATCGATCGAATGCCATCTCAGATCCTAGGTGCGGTGATTCGGGCGGCGGCCCCCGGGGACGAGCGTCGTAAGGCCTTCCACACGTGCGGCACCCACCTGATAGTGATGATGGTCTTCTACCTGGTGGGTAGTGTCACTTTCCTGTCGCACAACCTCGGCCTCGGTATCCCTACTGACGCCAACAGCGCCATGGGGCTCCTCTACATCCTGATCCCGGCAGCCGCCAACCCCGTCATCTACGGGGTCCGGACGGCAGAGATCAGAAAAGGTTTCTACAGACTCGTCGGCTTTGGGGACACCGCCGGGGTCCACGTCTGGCCCGCTAACGCAGCCGTCTTAATGTGAAGGCGCCGTGGGAGGTCACTGTCGACCCTGGCGAAGAATGTGCGTATGTGTCAACAGCATTTCCAATAAAAATACTCCTTTTATTTCTTTCTTTACAAATCCCAGGTTTGTCTTTCAGTGAAAGCAAAAAGGACAAACTGTTGTGCTGAGTATCAAAACGAGCGAGAACAGCCTCCAGTGTGCTAAACACGAGCCGCTGAGTTTGTGTTTCTCGTACCATCCTCACGGCTCTCAACTTGTTCTTCCAGAACCTGTTCAAACGCTTTCAAACACAATCGAGCTTGACACAAAGTGACAGAAATACGAAGACTGGAAGACCTCCTTCAGTGGGGATGTTCTTCACACAATCTTCTTCTCAAAATAGTCCTTATGGAGCCTGTTTTAGTTGAACCTTCTTTATTGGCTGCTCTTTACAGAATGTCGCTTGCGCAAAGTTCTTCATGGAATAATATTCTTTCCGGGACTTTGTTTAATTTAATGTCGTGGATGCTGGCGATGGAGCCGAGCGGCGTCGGGGCATCGAGAAAGTCTAGAGAAATCCTCGTTGGCGCCAGATCATCTGGTGTAAACCCCCCTTGTTGCTGGATTTGGGGAGACCGAGGAATTGTCACGTAGACTTTGTGACCAGGAAGGCACCTGCAAAGAGGACACGCCCCCAACATCACTGACAAGTGGCGTGTACGTGCTTATTATTGTTACGATTTGGATTGTGTGTGTATACACAGTTAAAGTATCAGCACTTGTAAAGTGGCAGGAGGCAGCGACGCTCCAATGTGAAAAATACTGAGTCTACGTCAACCTAGCATACAATGTCGTGTTTATCAATACACTGAAAAGTAATGCTTATTTTTACAATTTAGGGTGCTGGTCTTTAAAATATAAGATACAAACCATAAGTCAAACTAAAACTTTATACACACACACACACACACGTATATATCTCCATTCATCCATTTTCTTAGCCGCTCGTCCTCATAAGGGTCGCAAGAGTGCCGGAGCCTATCCCAGCTGTCAACGGGCAGGAGGCAGGGTACGCCCTGAACTGGTTGCCAGCCAACCGCAGGGCACGCAGAGGCAGACAACAGTCGCACTCACAATCTCACCGACGGAACAATTTCGAGTGTCCAATGAACGCGTGCTTTTGGGATGTGGGAGGAAGGTGCAGTGCCCGGAGAAAAGCCACGCAGACGTGAGGAGAACATGCAAAGTCCACACAGGCGGGGTCGGGATTTAAATCTTGGTCCTCAGAACTGTGAGGCTGACGCGCTCGAACCAGTCGCTCCACCCCGGCGCTCGCAAATATACAATACAAATTAAAAAATAGTATCACAAAAAAATCACGAAACAACGCTGGGTGATGCTTTGAATGTTAAACTCACCAGTGCTGGGCGTCGTCCGTCACTGCCCCACCCGGCTGGGCGATGGGCAAAAGAAAAATGGGGGTGGGGATTTGGAATATTGGCTTTGATCGATAGTTCATTGGGTTTGTTAGTGCGAGGCGTCGTCGTCACCGCCGTCGCGGGCGGACTTCAAATCCGCGACAGGCGACAGTCGACGACCTTTGTGACCACCTGCCGGGCGACAAGAGAATTGCTGACCGATCATTTATCAGCACTCGAGGCACACGTTCAAAGTTTGTCAAACCTTGCACTCGTATATCGAAAGCTGTTAAACTGTTTGGGTAAGTAATGCTAAGCCCTCCCATCCCCATCACCTTGTCCCCCAGGTGGCAGGGTGTTGGCTCCGCCTCCTCCACCCCCATTGGTCTGCGAGCAGACGTGGGCGTGTCGGGCGTTGGCGTTGTTGTGTTTGTGGTCCTGGTTGCTGTGCAGTTTATATTTCATCAGCAGGATGAAGATAAACACCAAAACGGATGCCACGATGATGCCGCCCAGGATCAGGATCATGGTGCCGCCCAAAAACTGAACGGCATCAAAAACACAAATGTTAGCGTTCCCCTAACGCCCTCTCTGTGTCTGTCCTAGGTCCGAGCTCCTAGGTTTACATGCTCGCTCCTCTCGCCCGCCACAACTCAAATTGATGGAACATTTGGGCGCGGGGAATCAAATTGCGGCGATTAGGTTGCGTTAAAGGTTCTGACGAGCGAGGAGCTGGGAACGGTACTCGAGATGCACCCTGTTTGCGCGAGAGGCGACGAGCGCCCGCTACCTGGTCTCGTATGGAGTGACATCCACCGTATTCCGGTTCCGTGGCAAAGGCGACACATCCCACCATCTTGGTTCCGGTCAAGGCGGTGATGCCGTCGTCGTAGACGGCAAGGACGCACAAGTCGTAATCGCGGGAGGAGGCCAGGTCGCTTAGTAGGAAGTGCTTGTGATTGGCTGGGATCATCCTGCAGTGGGAGGAGTTTGGAGCAAAGCCAAAACTTCGGTCAAGCAATGATTTTGGTCAGGCCTTTACTAAAGACTGCGGAGATGTCGCATTTCATGTGCCTCAACGTGGCCAATTAGCGCTGCGGAGATGACGATGCCGAAAACGAGCGCGGCGTACTGCAGCGTCCTGTCCACTGGCCACGTCCGGTGGCAGGGTTAGGCCCCCCCCCCACCTGCGCCTCATTGGCTGCAATTGTGCCGCGTGTATTTAAGCCTTGTGGGTTGGATTGTTAGTTGGCTGGCAGGTCTTCTGCATGAGTCCACGAGCTTTTTCTTGCTGTGTGTTTGCCTCGTTGTCACGGCCAGCGTTCCTGTGCCACCGCAGGCAAGTCTGGTTCAGGGTTGTTGTTGCCTTGTAGTTATACCGATGATCTTTTCATGTTTTTGGACCTTGCCTTTTGCTTTTGCCGTGCTTTTTTGTGCCTTTGCCCTTGTTGGAGTGGCTTCCTGTGTTGACCTTTAGTTGGAATGAAACCAACCGCAAAATCATGTAAATACTTGTATCTGAGTTACTTCACCTCATATTTAAGATGTTATTCTATTTTATTGCTTCGAGCACCATGTGGAGAAGCGCTCTTTATCTCATTGTGACAATAAAAGACTTTGATTTGATGTCACTTCCTCTGAGTCTGGCATTTGGGCCCTCCCCCTTGTCCCAAGTCCGCGACAAGTACTTCATTCTTCTTGGTAGTACATTTTACTGTTCTGGCTAGTCATGTCAATTTGAGATGTTTTGTGTAGATTGTGTGTACAACTCTTCCAAACCGTTTCTCACAGTATCGATGAGGGTGTCCAAGGGGCATCTGATTGTGTGACTTTTGTGGGGATCGTGCCATCTCACAGCAATACGCCGCTAAGGGACGCCCACCTGTAGATGAGAACGTCATCCGCAGAGCTGTTGTACTGGATCTGGTACGTGCGCACGCCGGGAATGTGGTTCTGTGCGGGCCATGTGATGAGAGCGCCACTGGCTGTGACCTCTGACACGCTGACCCGTGGCTGGGTGACTCGTGCCTGACCGCCACTTGTGTTGGACTTGATGGACGTGGGGAGATCTGAGGGCCCGGGGTCCGCCTCTGGCTTGGGATCGAAATGCGGTGAGGGGTTGACCACCAGCTCCACCGGCGCCGTGGCCTCACCGGCCGCATTGGACGCGATGCACGTGAACTTTCCGGAATCCTGCGACAGATCAGAAGGAAGCGCCTGAGTGGGGAAGCGGGGGTCCCGGCAAAACCAGCGGTTTCCTGGGACAAGAGACGCCCTCTCGTGAGAACCGACCTTGACGGAAGCCTTGAGGATGTCGAGCGATCCGTTTTCGTAGCAGACGACGCGCGACGTGTTGCCCATCAGTTTCCCGTCGGGACTGACCCAGTGGGTGGACGGTTCCGGGTCTCCCATGGACTTGCAGCGCAGGCTCACCTCCTGGCCCTCCATCACGAACATCTTGGATGTGTGGCGAGTGATCATTGGAGGCTCGCACACAAACTCCTCCTGTAGGAGGCACACAAACGTTGGCAAAAGAGAGGCAATATTCACAAGACTCGGTAAATATTCCAACAAGAATGTGTTTTTGTATTTAGAAGTGATTGCTCATGTTCAAATGAGAACGTGCTGATATTCAAGCGAGAAGGTAACAGCAGCGGTACCTCTACTTCCGAACGTCCCTCGTAACGAAAAATTGTCATGGGCGTGTCCTTCGTCGACCCAGTGCGCACCTGCTTCTCGTCTTGTTAATTACGGCACTGATCTATTTCCAGCGAGCGATCTGGTCCTTGCCAGATCGTTGTACTCATGTCACGTTCCCACAACTCCGTGCCCTTGTCCTTGATGCTCTGTGTACCGAACCCTGCCTCGTCAATGACCCCCGCCTCTTGATTCTGACACTGCTGCTTGTTTGGACTGCCTGCCCGTGTACCGACCTTGGACTGAATAAATACGCTTCCCGAACTGTACCTGGTCTCGTGAGTCGCGCGTTTTGGGTTCAGCCTCGTGTTCTGATCGTGACAAATTCATGTTACCAAACGCCACCTCTGCAAAAAACATGTTCTCTAGTTACAAAGGAAAAATCAGGATATGAAAGGCAAAAATAAGCGCTGGATTCGCAGCCTCCAAATTTCGCCGAATGTAAACATCCTGTATATTGGTTTGTGTGTCGCGATAGAGCCGCTCTCCCATTTGCTATCGCCGCAGCGTCACCATTTGGCTAGGAGGGCCGTCAATCTTTAACCAGGATGCTTTTGGTGTCCCTTAGGCACTCGAGCGTCACCAAATCACACGCTAGCTAGTACTTTCACACGCTAATGCACATTGGTAAAGTAACTTTTTCCCCAGTTTTTCGTTTGTGGTTTTTGCAAGTTTATTCATCGCTCTTTACTATTTGGCCCAAGAAACGTGAGTGGAATTAAATTGTGTGCGTGGGTCCATTCCTACGTACAGTATGTTTGCCTCCTCCTCCATCCCCCATGATGCCTTTCACTTATCGTCTCTTCACATAGTCCCCCAACACCAAAGGTAAATGAACATCATTTGTATTATTCTTGACATTATGTACTTTGAATGCTTTTTTTTGGGACCTTGGAACCGATTAGGCTATTTACATGTAAAAGCCCTTCTATTTAGGAACAAATCAAGTTTTGGAACGAATTTATTTCATCAGTAGCGGTATCACTGTATTCATCAGCAGGGATCTCGTGTGTGGCACGTCTGAGATGCACAAAGAGGAGCAGGCACACACAAACTGAGATGAGACTGCATCCGAGGGCGCAACACTATGGATGAAAATATTCCGCCCCTCGTACTGGAACTCTGGATTATGGTTTTCTGTTTTGGACAAGACTGCTCGAATTTGGTCGCCTGATTTCAGAATGGGGGGTAAAAAAAAAATGAGAGGGTCTCCGTGTACGCCCAACCATTTCAGGAAGACATTTGACTTGAAAGCTAACCTTTTCTAAAGCAATAATATTCCAAATCCCCACCCCCGCCCCCATTTTTCTTTTGCCCATCGCCCAGCCGGAGGGGGCAGTGACGGACGACGCCCGGCACTGGTGAGTTCAACATTCAAAGCATCACCCAGCATTGTTTCATGATTTAATTTGTTTTGTATATTTGTGGAGCAACTGGTTAGAGCGCGTCAGCCTCACAGTTCTGAGGACCAGGATTTGAATCCCGACCCCGCCTGTGTGGAGTTTGCATGTTCTCCTCATGTCTGCGTGGGTTTTCTCAGGCAAGCATGCGTTCATTGTACACTTGAAATTGCCCCGTCGGTGAGATTGTGAGTACGACTGTTGTCTGCCTCTACGTGCCCTGCGATTGGCTGCCAACCAGATCAGGGTGTACCCCGCCTCCTGCCCGTTGGTAGCTGGGATAGGCTCCGGCACTCCCGCAACCCTTGCGAAGCGGCTCAGATAATGGATGGAAGTACTAGTGAGTGCTATCGGTATTGGTGAGTAGCCTAACCCTAACCCTTCTCACGAGTGAATCCCCATACTGGGATTGGTCTGTTTAAAAAAAAAAAAAAAAAGTAGTAGTGAATATTCCAAAGTAAAGGCATGTGGAAACGGGTTCTTTCTACATTATAGCTTTTCACCATTAGGACCATTAGTTGTGGGTCTGGAAAGAGTCCCCAACAGTAAACAGAGGTTCATTGTACTGCGACAGCTACAAACCTCTCTGATGGTCCAAAAGTACTTCCCGGTGAGATCTCTCGGGGACGCACAGGTCTCCAGGTCGTCCTCCCGGGTCAACCGCCGTAACCAAACTAGCTCGCAGTTGCAGTGCAGCGGATTCCCGCCGAAGCTCAGAACCAAGGCCGTCAGCGGCGAGCCCTTCATCTTGGCATAGACGGGGATCCGCAGGAACAGTGGGTCAGGCGGGATCTTCTTCAGTTTGTTGGATGTCATATCCAGCCTAGACATAACAAAAGGCCCCCCCCAAAAAAAAAAACAAAATTTCAATCGGAATGTCGGGACCAGCGAGGGAGCGGCCAGCTTTTGAGCACACCTGGCCAGCTTGTGCAGGTTAGAGAAGATACCCTCGGGAACACTCTCGATGAGGTTGTGGTCCAGACTGAGCGTGTTGACGCTCACCAGCATAGAGATAGTCTCCCATGGGACGTCCACCAAGTTGTTGTAGCTCAGGTCCAAGTCCTCCAGCGTCTCCAGGAAGTCCTGCCAAGACGAAGAATCCAAACAGGAATTTCTTACACTGGTGCAATTCAAAAAGCCAAATTCACAGAATAAAATGTTGCAAGATATTATTTCTTTCTTTCAATGTTAACGGCTCTTTCTTTGTGATTTGTTCATGTGATGTATTGTTGATTTTCATTCCACAGAAAAGCTGCTCACAAAGATGCACATGGGATACACCGGAACGAAATGATTGCGGGGCGCCTGGGCTTGGGTTAGGCAGCTGTTGCACTGCATTTCGGCATTCGTCGTTTGGTTGTCTTCGGCACATCACGTTGCGCCATTAAAAAAAGGCTTTTGGTGAGTTGGGCAATTGGAGAAGACGTTTGCCAGCAGGCAGTGGTCTGGCCACGCCCCTAATACATGGGCTGGAATTAATTTTTCACCGGGTCGAAAAAAGGCTGAAAACATCTGCTTTAATTCTTGCTGCAAGATGTGAATTTGACAATTTGAACTGAGCTTGTGATATGAAAGACATTTCCACCCATACATGATGAAGTGAGATGCACCTATATTGTGGAAGTCTAGAAATGGGAATAACACATTACTGTACCTGGAAGGCTCCCTGAGAGATGTGGTGGAGCTGGTTGTTGGCGAGGATGAGGTGGCGCAGGTTGACCAGGCCCTGGAAGTGGGCATCATCCAGCGTGGTCAGACGGTTGGCATCCAGGTGGAGTGCGTGGAGATCCTGGAGGTCGGCGAAGGCCAACGGGCGGATCTGGCTGATGGTGTTACGGCTCAGCGTCAGGTGGATCTGAGGTCAAAGCAATCGACGACAATGTTGTGGATCAATAGATGACACGGATGGACCATCGGAGGTGAGCTCTAATCCTGAGTGAAGGCGCACAGCTTTTTCGAGGTCAAGTCCCATTTTTTGGAAGTATAAGGACTTTCAAAACAAGGAAAGCCTATTTTTCTAAGAGGAAGCTGACTTGTGTAAAGATATTTCCGTAAAGTTACTGTATATTATCAGTTCAGGACGACCCCTTCTTTGTGAGGGGTTCACATGAGTTGGTTTAACCATATATTCAACCCATTAGGGATTGGAATGTCCTCATTACTATTTGATACTACCATATTGCCTACTTAGGGTGTTGTTGTGCTAGCAGCAAGCAGCATTCCCATGGTCACGGCAACTTGCGTCCCCATGCTTATGTGAATAGCTCCCATCACGAACACGAGACTATGTTGTGATCGTGATTATCAATGGTAGCACCATCAAAATCATACACACTTCCATTAAACCCATTGAACAAACTGCTGTCAAAATCAGAACGCTGAAGCAACCTACAAGCAAAATGCTTGTCTTACTCCCTGCTAGTACCGTCTTTGTGCTGCTCACTGGTAGCACAATAAGGACTGTCAAACCCGAGCTCTGGCCCATCGCGTCGGAATCAGAATCGGCTTTATTGGGCAAGTGTGTGAAAACGCACAAGGAATTTTTCTCCAGCATTCGGTGCTGCCCTGGTAAGACATTTAGAACAAGGAACAAGAGAGATTTCCGTTTATAGGAACTATTCCTAATAAGAGTCGTGCAAGATGTAAAATCTTCTTCATTTAGAACAGGTAAGAGAGAAGTGTGTCCACGTCCAACGTTGTGTGAAGCTTGTACAGAGTGCCTTTACCCGTTCGCGGTTCCCGTTATCGTGCAATGACAATTGTGCAACGGGAGCAGTTTAAAGTGACCAATCGTGCCAGAGTCTACAAAACAGATTACTAATACTAATATTGCTTGGACCAGCAGCATGTGAGTGCGTATCCCAACAGTAGCACAAGGCAGAAATTAGTAAATTTGCTGATCAAGAATTGAATGACTTCATTGCCAGAGGGAAAAGAGGCCCCGTAGCTCAGTGGTTAGAGCGCTGGTTTGGTAAACCAGGGGTTGTGGGTTCGTATCCCACTGGGGCCTCCACTCCCTGAGAAGGGTTGCGTCAGGAAGGGGATCCGGCGTGAAACTTGTGCCAGACGAACATATGCCTTCATCTGAGATGACACGCTGTGGCGACGCCGAAAGAAACACACGTTGCCAGAGGGGGGGGGAAACATTCAAATACTTCAGAGTTTTCACTTGCATTGATCGGTAGCGCTTTCCTGACGGAACGAGCCGGCGGAGGGTCCGAAAGGATCCTGCCTGCATGTTGTTTTCTCCGACCCACCGCTTTCCATTTCTTTGTGTTTTTTACTTAGTTATTTTTCAATGTATTTATTTTATCTCGCTTTTATGGATGGACTGATAATGGGAAGTTCTCCTATCTTGTTATACAGTGGTAAAAGGACATTAAAGGGCATTCAAATATGATAGGGTTAGGGTTAGGTATAATAACCTTAAGATACTGCATATTTTCATGACAAAACTACTTTTTCAGATAAATTCTCTCGGAGTTTTGATTTCAAAACACATTCACCAACTCGTTAATATAATGAGCCGATTGTACAGCTCTGGGATAAATGAAACTTCAGAATGATCCGTTTCTTTCATTTTGACATTTACGTGAGAGTGAAATGAATATTTTGTAGACTACTGGTAACGTCATTCCAAATACCGCTGCTCTCATTTCGAATATTCGACACCTCTGCCGGCAGCAGCGGGAAAGGGCCGGCCAGCAAAATGTTCTCGTCGCTAATGAGGAAGAAGCTACCAGGCTGGACATGTTGGCGAAGTCTCGCTGCCTCAGCGTGGTGATGAAGTTGTCCATCAGGCGTAGCTCGGCCGTCTGTCTGTCGATGTTGGGCGGCACGAAGAGCAGGCCCGTCTTGGCGCACAGGACCGTGTAGGACGGCAGGAGGTTCTGACACGTGCAGCGCTTGGGACACAACATGGACGACAACGAGGACGATGCGCCCGGCCGGACCAGCCAGCACGCCGCCAGTAGGACCAGGGACAGCGGGGGCGGCGACGGGCCCCCCATGGTCAAACTCCTGCTGACACGCGGTCGTACACAAAAACACAACCTGTTTTTAAACAATAGGGTAGAGGTTGGAAAGGAAAGAAAAAACATTTTTGATTTTTATCTGATTTCACCAATTCAACAACAGATTAAGGCCGTTACTTGCGGCCCTACGATCCAACACAAAGAAATCCGACACAACGTACATCCTACACAGTGTAACCCTGACCCACAAGGTCACACGACGTAACCTCGAATAACTTCATGCAACGTATGGCAACGGAATGTCAGAATATAAGGCAACGGAACTAAATGCCACACGGCAACAGTGCAACACAGCGTATCACAACACAAGGGACAAAAAGGCAAGACAAGCCGACACAAAAAAATGAGCTGAAGTCCTTTCGCGAGACCACAAAATGTAGCACCGCACAATGGACCAAAGTTATGCAACACAACGGAAAGTAAATCAACATAATGAGGAGCAGTGAGGCAAATCGTCACGTGAGGCTTCGACGTCATCATTGAACAGCAGGATTTATTTCTGACATTTTTCTGATTGTGTTTTTACTGGACAGAAGGAACCTAACCTTCCTGTGGATGCCCTACAACAGGAAATGCACTCAAGCATGTGTGCGCGTGTCTTTTGCTGGAGGCAGTGCGGTGCCCCACAAGGCAAAACCATGGAAAGAAACATGCGCAAACACACACTCACAGAATGACAGCCACACACCCACCCACCCACCCACACACACACATATATACCAAAAGTACTCACGCGCACAAAAACAACTACATGCAGACACACACTCATTGAAAGAAAGACATCTAGACACACAAACACACTTGCGCACGCAAAAGAAACACGTAACAAACACACTTAAAACAGAAATAGATATACACACAGACACACAAATGGACGGGAAAATACACATTCCCACGTGTGCACGCGCACACACACACACACACACACACCACACACACACGATGTGTGACCACAGTGAATAAAGTTGATGTTTGACCACTTGTTTCGTCATGGCGACCACGATAACTCACGCATGTGAATGTGTGTTTGTGTGTCCAGATGGCAGTGGAATCTGTACAAATACCCACAATCCTCTGGGCTGCAAGACGCCGTCTGCTAGCGTGTCAACATCACGTGCACGAGCATGCACAGTGCTCGCTTAACTGTGATGTTGTCAGCATTTGCATATTCATCACACGCACACGCACGCATGCACATGCGCCCCCCCCCTCCCCCCACACACCCTCGCTCGTGAGGGTTAGCGCTTTTACTTTGGCGCGCTAAGGAGCTAACAGGACACCAACACGCGCGACATCACCTGAGCGGCGAGGGAGGGGGGCGGTCTTCAGGTGGAGGCGGCGTCGGAGGCGCAGCTAAAGGCAGCGCCGGGCCGTCATCGGCTTGTCCGGGTGTCCGACAGCGGCCTACGGGAGAGAGACAGAAAGATGCTAATGTTGAAGTACTGCGGGATGCTTTTATGTCTTCAGCGCCTTCGTCACTCCATCGCAGGACCTTTTCCACACCGCATTAGTACTGATGTCTACCCGCTAATAGAAAGAAAGTCGGCCGCCGCGCTACGGGGCCGCCGCCGCGCTACGGGGCCTCCGCCGCGCTACGGGGCCTCCGCCGCGCTACGGGGCCTCCGCCGCGCTACGGGGCCTCCGCCGCTTGGGCATCACGACGCACGCCGCCGTCATCCTTCTGTCTTTGTCCGAGCGAAGCCAAAATCCAAACGGAGCGACGAAGGAAACTTAATGCCCTCGGATGTGGGCAAGGAGAGCCACCTGCGCACCTCGCGGCCAACCCGACTTCAGCTCCTGATGTGAATCGTGAGGCCACGCCCCACTTTGGTACACATCCAACACACGGATACGATGCGCACTCACGTCTTTAAAAAACACTTTCATTTTTTTGCATTCTCTTTGATGTTTTATGCGGTTGAACACGCTAACCTTTCGCTACAAAGTCATCAATGATAATATCATCACGCATACAAAGGCACACAAACATGCACAGGCACACACGGACGCTTCATCATGAGAAGCCCACTCAGCATCAGGACTGTGCAGGGAATCAAACCAGCACTCTTTGCTGTGCTAAACTTACGTGACACCACCTGCAAAGTGGGAAATAGCACGCACGCATGTGTGCACGGACACAGACACACACACACACGCACGCGGCAAAAAAAAAAAAAGCAGCTGCAGAGAAGTTCCAACCGGGAGGTCTTCTGCTCTTCCTGGAGACAAAGCTTATTTTTAGATGACACACGCACAGAGGATTCTGTCGTGGTGTACAAAAGCAAACAGAGATGAAAGACACCAAAGCGTCAGATAACGTGTGTGCGTTTTGCAAGCAAAGGAGCCACGTTCTGATTCCCCCGCATGGTCCTGATGCTCGGTGCACTACCGTCCATCCATTTTCTGAGCTGTTTATCCTCACAAGCGTTGCGAGAGCGCTGGAGCCTATTGCAGCTGTCGACGGGCAGGAGGCAGGGTACACCCTGAACTGGTTGCCGAGCAATCACGGGTCACGTGGACGCGGACAACAGTCGCACTCACAATCCCACCTCGGGACAATTTAGAGTCTCCAACGAATGCAAGCATGTTTGTGGGCGCTGGGAAGAAACCGTAGTGCCTGGAGAAAAGCCAATTTGAATTAGTTCCTCGTTTAGTTCACTGTTCCAAACATGCTCAGTTCATAGCTCAAAATTTTGACACAAGTTCAATATTTGTATCGAGAGGAATTTGGTGAAATGTATGAAATGCTTATAAAATAATCATTTATTTATTAAAAAAAACAAACAAACCCAAAGAAAATCCTGATTTTATATAGGCCTGTAGAGCTTTCAAATATGTGTGTCGCAGTATAATGATCACACTAACCTCCTAGATTGTATGCATTTATTCTGAGGCCCCGTAGCTCAGTGGTTTGCTAAACCAGGGGTTGTGGGTCCGCATCCCACTGGGGGCCTCCGCTCCCTGAGAAGGGTTGCGTCAGCCGGCGTAAAAATTGTGCCAAACATATATGTGCGCTGTGGCGACCCCGAAAGGGACAAGCCGAAAGTAACCTCCAGTGTAATGATCACACTCAGCCATCTTTGTTGTGGCCCAGGAACGCTCCGAGGTTACAACTGCTATCTGAGTGGGATAAACTGGGTCTCCTCATTTTTATGGAATGCGGCATTAAGACAAAAGTCACAGCTGAAAGACTTTGTCAACAACGTGACATTTGGGGTCATTAACCCATCAAACAAGATGGAGTCATTTCTGGCATTCTTCAAGAAGCGTACACACACATGTGGCTGATGGTATTTGGACATTAATAACATGTACAGTTAGAAACAATATTATTTTTGTTCCACCCAACACACACACAACATTTTTAAAAATACTTTACCCCTCAAATGCAACTCTTGTGTGACTGGACATTGACATGACATTCGCTTCGTTTAAGTGTGTTCGTTCTTGTAGTCACAGCAATTCGCCAGCCGAGGGCGCTGTGTTGCAGCCGCCGGCCGATGCCGCCCAGCTCATTCGCAGAAGAAGCTGCAGTACATTGAAACGGATCGCGCGTGAGAACAATTAACGGATGCTTCTTATGTGCCGGGAGCTAAACGTGTACTCTGCGCTGTTTACAGGTAAAATACACGGGAGTGGGAGTGGGAGTGGGGGTCGTTGCTGCGTTTGAGATGCTTTGCTGTCGAACTTGTATGGTATTTCAAAGTTTTGAAACGTTAATTGAACATGATAAAGCCTACGCTAAAAAGAAGTATAGGACGGGGAAAGAGTGTGCAACTTCCTTTTGCTTCACAATAAGAGCGAAAGATCGCCAAGAGTCTTTGAGTGATTTTTATGTTTAATCCAGCTGTATTATTGTCAATGTTCAACGTGTCATGTTGGACTTCTCTATGTTCTTGAACACCGGAATTAGAATAGAACTCAGTTATTTGAAGTATTGTTTCAAAGAGTTTTGTCCGATACATTATTAGCTTACATGCTGTGTTATTTAGATTCGCAGAAGAAGCTGCAGTACATTGAAACATCTCACGTGTGAGAACTGTTAGCGGAAGCTATTTATGTGCTGTGAGCTAAATGTGTATTCTGTGCCGTTTACAGAAATATAATAACTTTAATATGCTGCACAAAGAATTGAGTGACTACACACAGACCCAAACACACTTTGACAATAGAGTCTCGTGGGTTCACCATTTTTGGGGACTCATCTGGACGCGGTCAAACTGTTGTTTGCGTGCGTGCGTGCGTGTGTGTATGCATGTTGATCTGTGTGTGTGTGTGTGTGTGTGTGTGGTGTGGGGGGGGGGGGACGTCGACGCGGTGTGTTTTCGTGGTGTCAAACAAAGATGGCTTTCACTCTGACCTATTTGCAGTCTTTAACTCATTAACTGCCACTGACATTTACTGTTGCTTATGTGTACGTATATCCATCAAGTGCATTTTTCACTGGGCGGGTGTGGAAGATGAGCTCATCCAGCTTGTCGGTTAAATTCAGGTTGGTAAACCTGCAATGACTAAAAGATTTCTGCAGGTTGTGGCCTTGGATCGCTTTTGATTTGAGATCAGCACAGCTGTTGAGGAGAAGATAATGATTAGGTACTGAACCTCAGCTTGTCACTTATCGATTCTTGTGGAGACGATTGGGAACACGTTGGAAGTCACTCCGACAGAGTTTGTATATGTATGCTTTGAGGAGAGTATTTGACCCGGTAGGCAGTGGATCGTGTGGTTCATCATGGTGGGAAAAGATGATGCAGTTGATGGAGTGAATCACGAACACTAAAGTAAACAAGCTGCTGTTGTTCAACCGACACGTGGCGAGTCGGTGTCACCCACGGTGTGTTTTTAGTTGCACATTTGTAAAGAAATGATTAATAAACTCGTCTGGTGGGCACAAGCCAGTGCAAACTATGGACTGATCCCAAACCCGGATAGATGCAGAGGCTTAAAACCTGGTCAAACAAATCTGTCTATTCATTCAAACAAATCCATAATGGTTCGGTCGTGGCCCAGGTTAACAATGTCCGCCACCAGGGTGTCAGTGGAAATTAAAATACTGTGGGCCAAAGACTTGGGAAAAGCGGAGAGTGGGTTCTTCGAGGAAAGCACTGACCTCGAACTGCACTTGGAATGTTGGTAACTGTGACATGAAATGCTCAGGAGTTGGTTGACATTATGATTATGAAAAAGCTTGATATACAGTATTCTGCATCCAGGAGAGCGGGTGGAAACAGCAAGGCTAGAAGTTTAAGGGCAGGGTTCCAATTATTTCACCATGGTGTAAAAGGGAAGAGAAATAGAGTAAAGGCTATTTTAAAAGAAGGGTTAGCTAAGAGTCAAAGATGGAATGGATGGAATCCCCACTGACCACGATGTTCATAAATGCCACTGTGATCTGTAATGAAAGCGGGGAGCAGGTGCAGGAACAGTTAGAAAGGTGGAGAGATGCACTGTAAAGGAGAGGAATGAAGGTTAGCCAAGGTAAAACAGAATAAATATGCATGAATGAGCGAGGTGGAGGAGAAAGTGTGAGGCTCCGGGGAGAAGAGGTGACTGCTTCAAAATACTTGGGGTCCACAATCCGGAGCAATGGTGAGTGTGGTAAGGAAGTGACGAAACGGGTCCAAGCAAGCTGGAACAGCTGGCAGAAGGTGTCTGGTGTGTTATGTGACACAAGAGTCTCTGCTAGGATGAAGGGCAACGTTTAATGGCGTGTGGCGATGGTTACGGTTTGCACTGAAGAGACAACGGGGAGCAGAGTAAATGAAGACGTTGAGGTTCCGTCTAGGAGTGAGCAGGTTGGATAGGGTTGGAAATGCGGTCCTTAGCTTAAGCTTAACCTGAGGAAACGCATGAGTGCAGGAGATAAGATAGGTGCACGTGGAAAAATATGACGCGATGCGGCCACCCCTAACGGGACAAGCCTAAAGGAAAATTTTTTTTTTTTTTTTTTATACAAACCATAAAAAAGTGGTAAAGGCACAGTTGTTAACATAGCTTTTCCTCAAAACTGATTTCCTTTTGTTTTTTGGTAAAAATGATATTTTGAGTGAAACCTTACCATGTTTTACTGCTGACAAAAAAAAAAAAAAAAGGCAACAAAACAAACTCTTGGTGAGGAAAGAGAGTGTTCTGGTAGCTTTGGTTGCTTCGGTTCTAGCAGACTAATACAGTATTGTGCAGGTCGCGAAAGATCCTTCAACATGTTCTAAAACACCTGCTGACAAATTAGCCAGAATCCAACGAGTTAAGCATCCTCATAAATTTCAGTTCTCATCTTTCCTCGATCTGCACTATCAATGGAAAGGCACGCTGATTTCAATATCTTGAGCAAAACTTTTGATGCAATCCGTTTGACACATTAATTTTGCTTTTATATATGCTCTGCCGCAAGAGAGGCTCTCCAACTTTATTGTTCAGTTTCGTACGATGACTATAAATTCAATTCATTCATTCATTCACTCGTGGTTGCGTCCGGCGCCGCTCCTTTCCATGTTTGCCGGCAGGAAGTGGCACGCGGGTCACTTCAATGTTCCCGCTGTCAATTAGCGAGCTAAATGCAGCCGAGGGCTAACATATGTGTGCGCTAATGAGGTTTTGTGGATCCGCTTCTGGAGCCGACAGCGCGTGATGACTCTTGATGAGCACAATTAAACAGCAACATCTGTCACTAGCCGCCATGACGCATAGCGCGCCGCATGAGAGCACTGGCTAACACGTTAAATGAAGACCGTCGTTAGCGTCTGACATTTACTAATGGACACTTGCCGCTTCGCATGGCCGCTGATGTCATAATGCGTTGGTCTGGAGGCGTGGCCAGCCAATTCAGTACTGTGGCTAATAGGGTAGCCTAGGTGCTCACTGAACTGAAGTTTCAACTACAAACACTATTGGGGAACCATTTCCATCTTGCATGCACAAGTGATGGCGTCCGCATGTTTGTGAGCATGTGTGTGTGCATGCTGGTGTGTGTATAAAGTTGCGTGTTTTGTTAGCGTGCACACCCACAGAAGTGTGGCTGTGTGTGTATGTGTGTGAATGTGGGTTTGTTTCTAGATTTTAGTTTAGTGAGTGAATGTGTGTGTGTGTGTGCGTGTGTGCGCGTGCGCACGCATTCAGATAGTGGAGGAGCCCCCTGGGTTGGAGTCACAGAGACGAGATGTTGAGCCTTAATCTGATTGAGGCACACTTCACTGACACACACACACACACACACATCCACGCCTGACAGCACAGTGCAGTCACAGTGTGGCCACACTCTGGGATCGTGTCGCATGTCATTGGCATTCACAGACACAGCTTCCTGTCCTTCTGATACACACACACACACACACACACACTTATACAAACAAACATATTCAAAAACACGTTTGCACACACACAACCTCGGTTCCACATACGTCCTAAAAAGTCACCATTTAAACCCCCCAAATTCACATGAGTTCTCCTCAACTTTACAATAGTTCACATAAAAACAGATAAAGGTGTGGATTTGCCAAGTGGGTTGCCATGGTAACCTGATTGGTACCCAATGTTGCTCTGTGTCAGTGTCAACTTATTTGTGAAACAAAACTTTTGTTGTCACCCCAGTAGGGCAGCGTCGCGAGCTTTTGACACACGTGGCCTAGAAATGAGGGTCAGACAAGGTTACATGTTTTGGAGACAAAGTTAGAGAGACCAGACCTGAAGAGAGAAAGAGAGTATATTTGCAGAAGGATGATGAGGATGGAGCGCACAAAACAACCAAGAGAATTCCATCAAGAACAAAGAGAAGGTTGATAGATGTCGTCGGGGAAGACATGAGCACAGTTGGTGTTGGAGAGGAGGATGCAGGACAGAGGCTGATATCGAAAAGGGTGACACACTGTGGCCACCCCATAACCCAACACGCCCAAAGGAAGAGATGAATACCCACAGAAACAATTTGTTGCAACTTAAGTTTACATGGAACAAAATCTTTTGTCTTGTTATTGACAAAACAGACTTTCTAACAAGGTATACGAGCATACTGTGAGAGATCATCAGTGTCATAGCCAGAACGCTAGGGCGGACCTAAATGCACGACTCTGAAGACAGGGAGGCACTTAAAGGAAGATCTTTATTCTTCCAAGGTCGTAAGCCGGGGAGTCGGTCAGAGTGAGCAGCAGTATCAAGAGCGTCAAGCTTACGGGGTTGGTCGGTACACAGGGGTTCAGGATCAGGAACGAGGAAGTGCGGGAACGAAGCATGGATGGCAACGATCTGGCAAGGCCGGACCTTCCGCTGGGTCCTATATATACTAGGGTTCGTTATCACTGATGAGATGCGGGTGTGCAGGGGACCTGCACCGCCAGGGCTGGGACTGGCTGGACCATCACAATCAGGTCAGCATGAATTCACGATTCATACTTTATGTGACATTTGCTTTTGGGTGTGGCGTGTTCTTGTGAAATGACTGCCTTAACTCCATAAACCTCAATACACACACGCGCGCGCACACCCACACAGCATCACAAGTGCACACAGCTACCAAGTGTCACACGTGCCGCGAAAAAGACTGCTAGCCATCAAGCGACTCGCTATCTGCTGGCACTGCGCCGACGTGGAGCTCACGGCTCGCCTTTCTCGGCATTTCGTGCTGTTGGCAGCTGTGATTGTGCATATGTCGGCGTGGCACTTCCACATGGCATGAGCGAGGGCTGCGGAACGCGCGGGCAGATGTTAGCAGATGTTAGCAGCGTGCAGTCGAGCAGCGCTAATGCAAATGTTAGTGTGGGGCGACAGCTGGATGATGAGCAGCAGTGGTACATCAGTGCCAAACAGGAAGTGACTCCCCAATGCCAAACAGGAAGCGATCATACAATTGCAAGCAGGAAGGCACTCGGCAATGGCACACAATTTTGCCATTCAGTGTGGATCTGGGCTGTCTGAGAAACTCTGAAGGATTTTCAGCCAAGACAACATTTGGGTGAACTTGAAACTTGGTAACACCCCGAGACAAAGACTGACACACAAAAAGAGCGGACACCCTAACCCTATCTCATGTCTGCTAGTTTTTTTTTTTTTTTTTTTTTTTTCCCCTTCCAATGTTCAGTCGCGCCTACCTGAGGAAAGGAGCTGGAAGAGCTGGTGACCAGTGTGTGGAATGCGTAGAGGATTTTGCATACCCTTGTTTTATTTCTGGTAGCACACAAGTCCTTAGGGTATGTAGGGGGCTACCGACAACCTTTTAATCTTTGAAGTTTGTCCTTTTTTGTAGCAGCACCAAACCAGACTGTGATGGAAGAACGTGAGACTCATAAAATGACTGCTGTGTACAACTGTCAGAAGCTCCAGTGACAGGCTATGCTTCCTTGAAAGTCGCATGAAGTATAACTTCTACAGAGCCTTTTTGAGGATGGACTTGATGTTGGTCTCCCAATTCAGGTCCTGAGAGACTGGAATTCCCAGAAACTTGAAGTTCTCGACGGCTTAACAGGCAGTTGGACAGCGTACGGGGCAGTTGTGGTAAAGGATGGCTCCTGGAGTCCACAATTATCTTTCCATTCTTGAACGTCTTCAGCTCCAGGTTTGTCAACTGCACCACGACTCCATTCACTCCACTTCCTTTCGATTATACAGACTCGTCACCGTCTGTGTTGAGGTCGATTACCGTGATGTCATCTGCAAACTTGAGGAGCTTGATAGTCAGGTCCTTTGAGAGGTGCAGAGAGAGAGAGAGAGATTAGAGCAGTGAAGAGAGTACACAAACTTGGTGCACCCCAGAGCTGATGGTGTGTGAAGATGATGTGACCTTCCCCAGCCTCACCTGCTGTGTCCTGCCTGTCAGGAAGCTGTAAATCCACTGACAGATGGCAGGTGAGACGCTGAGCTGGAGAAGCTTGAAGGAGAGGAGTTCAGGGGAGATGGTATTTAACGCAGAGCTGAAGTTCATGAACATGATCCTCACATATGTCGTCATGCTATTGAGATGTTCTAGGATGAAATGCAGTTCCATGTTGACTGCATCATCTTTCAAAACCGGTTTGCTCAGGAGGCAAATTGCAGGGACAGCAGCAGGGTTAGGCTAACCCTAACCCGACCTGTGATGAATTTGAGGTGGTCCAGCACAAGGCGTTCAAAGCATTTCATGACCACAGATGTCAGAGCAACAATTCTGTAGTCATTTAGACCCGAGATAGCAGGATTCTTGGTAACCGGGGCGATAGTGGAATGCTTGAAACAGGATACTACTAGTTTTACTTTCCTTTTCGTAACAAGGAACAAAGCGAAAACAACCGTAAGCAACCGTTGTGCAGTTTCTTCTTGGACAAATGGACCTAGTAGATGACCAAAGGATAGATTTAATTACGCTGCAAACGTGATCAAGAATGTGGCAGCGTAGATGTTGTAAGGAGCTGGGAGAAATAGGGAGTATTTCATCATAGCATGTGTCTCAAAATAACCAATCGCGAGAGATGATGTCCGCAGCACTATACGCTCAGCAACAATTTTGCCGTCTGCGTGTTAAGTGACAGAGAGCGAAGACACGCGGGCCAACGCGTTGGTCACGTGATACGATGCGGGTGTGGTTGGCCGCGCGGGAGCAAAAAGAGGCCTTACCATCATGTACACTTTGAATACTGATTTTAATTAATTAATAATTTATTTATTTATTTTTTAACTCTGGACAGTAGCACCTGAGTTGCTCCTGTTAAAGCTAAGACCATCCTGAGGTGACCTAGAACACTGTGGAGGAGCAAAATGATGGTAACGAGCTTTAAACCGAAGTGTAGGAAAGCAGAACACAAGTGGAGAAAAACTAAACTGCAAATTGACGATGATGTCTGCAGACAGTGTCGTCGTAATTTTAACCAAGAATTAGTTAGGGTTGCACGGCAACACTTTTTTGACATAAGTGTTATCAAGTCAAATGTCAGCACAAATCAGCAAAATGTTAAAATGATTTTACATTGGAAGGCACCCAGGAAAAACTATTAACTTGGCAGAATTTGATACAGCTGACCAAAAAACTGTACAGAGTACTGTTCAGCAGCTGAAATCATCAACGAGCTGTCTTGACTCAATACCATCGGACTTTTTCAAAACTAGCGTGACGTCAGTGCTCGCCGATTTGCAGCAAATAATCAATTGCTCACTTGAGTCTCGTGAGTTTCCGAAAGCTCTTGAAGTAGCTGCTGCTAAACCTCTTCGAAAAAAACAGAACACTGTATGAGTCCATGTTGGCAAGCTATAGACCCATCTCAAATCTCCCATTAGTAGCCAAGATTCTTGAGTTATTTTTAATCAACTCAGCAATTTCTTGAATTTAAATGGACCTTTTGACAAATTTTACTCAGGTTTCCGAACTCATCACACTACAGAGTCTGCTCTTATCTAAGTGATATAAGATATAAGGTTGAATAGAGACTCGGGAAAGGTGTCAATGTTGGTGTTGTTGGATCTCAGCGCGGTTTTTGGTACGGTAGATCATAATATACAGCTGAACAGGTTGGAAACGTGGGTAGGACTAAATGGAACGCTCTCATCTCAACAGATGGCAATGACCTATGTGGTGCCTCAAGGGTCAGTTCCCGGACCCCATCTATTCAGCCTGTGTATACTACCCTTGGGTCAAATTCTTCACAACTTTAATTTTGACTATCATAGCTCTGCAGATGAAAGTTATATTTAGCAGTGTCTCCAGATGACTGCAGTTCAATTGAGTTCTTGTGCAACTGTCTTCTTCTTTTGCTTTTGGCTTGCCCCATTAGGGGTCGGTCGCCACAGTGTGTCATCTTTTCCATCACCCTAACCCTGTTCTTGGGAGGATGGTCGCTTGCCAGACTGATTTAGCGTCGTTAGTAGGAAACAGTTTTTCAAACTTTACTGCATAATTCCTCTTTGTGATGTTATTTTCTCGTGTTAGCTGGTTTCATCAACAATTGTATACATTAGGTGATCGTTATTAGACATTTTAATTTGGATATTTGTCCACAACTATTAATCTAGAAGCTTTCCCAACACTCCATTCTGTGCAACTCCCACACACACACACACACACACAATGAATGACACACATGGCGCATTAGAAGGACATAAAGAGACAAAAGGAGGATTATTTTCTTCTCCCACTAAAACATGGATTAGTCATCTGCTTAATAGAAAATGACCTCAATAATTCATGCATGTGTGTGAGAGAGCGAACGCGACCGAGAGAAAGACCACGCAAGTGTGCATTTTTGTATAAGATTTTACAGTAGCTACAGTACAGTGAGAGGGGTCAAAATTTTACAAACGTTGAACAAACACCATTAATGAACGTTTTACCTAAATATTGTTTTATCCAGCATATTGTAATCTTGTAAAGTTTGTGGATAGGAGATGAAGTCATTTGTCTGATATGTTATACCTAGATGTCGGCTGGATGAAATTCATACTCTGGAACGTATATCCTCACAAGGGTCACGGGAGTGCTGGAGCCTATCCCAGCTATCATTGGGCAGGATGCGGGGTACACCCTCAACTGTTTGCCAGCCAATCACAGGGCACATAGAAACAAACAACCAGTCACACTCACAATCACACCTAATGGCATTTTCGAATCGCCAATCGATGCGTGTTTCTGGGATGTGGGGGGAAACCGGAGTGCACGGAAAAGAGCCGCACAGGCGCAGGTAGAACGTGCAAACTCCACAAAGGCGGGGCTGTGATTTGAACCTCAGTGTCCTCAGAACTGTGAGGGCAACGCTCTACAGCAGGGGTCGGGAACTTTTAGCTCGCAAGCCATATCGTGGACTTTTGATGGTTGCTTACGGCTCGCGGAGCCCTCAAAACGACATAGTGTACATGCGCAGCCAACGCGCACGAGGCAGAGACAGTTTGTCCTCGTGGGGTTGCCGTAGTTTGCTGTGGCAGTCAATTTCGCCAAATGCAGATCGGGTCAGAACAGCTAATTGTGGCAACGCTTTTGACAACGATCACTCAAAGAAAAAAAGTTCTGCTGTGTGTCGAATTTCTAATGACAAAATTTCAACGATGAAAGGCTCAAATAAAAATCGACACGTCCACACGCGCCTTACTGTGTTTTTCAAAATATCCTGCAGGGGACATCAGGAAGACAACATGTCAACTACTGTCTAGAGTAAAAACAAGTATTCAAAGTGTACATGATGTCATGAATGATAAAAATCGATGTTCATTTACCTTTGGCGTTGTGTGTGGCGAGCAAAAAGGCATCGTGGTGTCGTCAAAGTCACCAAGCACTTAATTCCACTAAAATGAATAAACTCCACAAACTATAAAATCAAAACAATCATTAATATTAACTTTCAATGTTTCCTGAAGTAACAATCCAAGGATGTTTGCCTTTGACGGCTTTTAATAATAATAATTATATAATCACCTTGAGGAAATTTACAAGGCAAACGTCATCGGAGCGAGCGATAGCGTGACTAATTGACACGTTTTCTGGTCGATTCCTTTGAATCAATTGGGAAATGTCATAGAATTTGGACAGTTTTATTTTGGCTGACGGAATCCTCGTGGTGCTCCTGAACTAACTCGAAAAATGTCCTCATCCTTCCCCACCGAAACAATTTCCTCAAATTGGGGTTCAACCTCCATTTCGAACCTCTCAAAATTCCGTTGAGAAGCAGCAGCATGAAGCATATTTCTCGTTTTTGTTTTGAAGGAGAAAACAACTCATCTTCTTCTCACTGGCACTGGCCATCAATTTCTTGGGGCCCATGGTGAAAAAAGATGGGTTCAAATCAGTTGTACAGTACGAGTGCGCGCCATCGTATGACAATGGATTCGTTGACGAGGATAAAGGAGGTGTGTCACGGATAAAAATTGACGTCCCAAAACAAAAAAGAATGACGTCGCTCCGGGCCAGTGGAGGGACGTGATGCCAAAAAATGCTACATGACAGCCAATCGCGGGAGCTGCTCTATTGCCCCACACATACCAAGGGACAGGATGTGTGTCATGGCTTAAGTGTGACATCTTTTCTAGCCAATCTTACGCCAGTAAGATGCTGTGGTGGTGTCCAATGGGAGAGCAGCTCTATCTTGCTGCTTTCAAACCAAAATACAGTGCAGCATGTTTACGTTCAGTGGAATCCAGTGACATTTTTTTCAATTTCTTTCTTAACTGGAGACAGAAATTTTCTGGGGATGCCATTCCTAACCTGAATCTTTCGTAAGTAGAGGCACCACTGGAGTGAGTCCATGTGTTTACCAACACCAATCCTCTTTATTGCCAAAAACTGTTTTGTTGTGATTCAGCTGCAGAAAAGTTTGCCTCATTCACTTATTTATCCACTTTAGACCGACAGAACACCTTCATTTCACACCAAAAAGTTCTGTCTTGGTATCATCAAATCAGGGCTTTCTAAAAAGTGCTTCAATCAATTCATAATGAGCACCAATCAGCTGATGACATAACAAGGTCACCAAGATAACCACACCCTCGCCATTGCTGCGCACCACGGTGCATACATCCTTGCCGAATGGCGGAAAAGACCAAAGCAGGATCAATGGAAACGTTTGATGTTTAAATGATGGTGAGAGGCTGAGTGCATGACTATTCATGAGCAGCGGTGACAGCTCCTGAATATTAATGAGCTGAATTATTCACACAGAAGGCCTGAAATGGCGCCGCCCTGAAACGGAATTACCGTCGCACTCAAGCCAAACTTGATGAGACCCGGCGGACTCATTAGGATGCTAAACTGACACCGACAGTTGGCGGCGGTGCGAAGCCTACCCCCCACCGTCATGGACGCCGCCCACACTTCCTGTCTGAATAAAACAACATCAGCTTCTGAGCTGCTGCATTCATGCTTCACCCCCCAAACCTTGTCCAGTCATCCGTATCGTTACCACGCTAATCAGTTAGTGTGGCGCACACAACATTTTGCGGCGATAGCTTGTTAGCCTTCCTAACAAGCTATCACTTGCTAACAACGAGGGATGTGCCGATCCGATCACACGATTGAAAATCTGTCAACCCGATTTTCATATGAATCATAAAATTAAATTTTCTTTGCTTTGCTTATTGGCCGGTTCCACCACGCTAACTTGGAACAAGGAGAGACGCGACGGGGACCGCCCACCTGGAAGCAAGCTGAAAGATATTCTACTACTAAATACTTTAAGCCACCTTGCTGAACGTCAGATTGGTTAGGAATTGTTACACATTCAGACAAGTAGACGTTGAATGTGTACAAATGAAAGGTTCCCCACTTGGTTGCATCACTCTACATACTAAGACAGGCGATTAGTATCCAAATGTATTGCTTCTCATTAATACATAATCCTGTTAACATTCAAATTTGACTTGCATAAATGTCATCAGCCTATATTTCATGTATTTTGTAAGGTTATTAGATATTACTTTTTGTCCTGTTACTCAAATGTTGACTTTCAGTACGAATAATAATAATAACAACATAATTAGATTGAAATTGCCCGAGTTGGGCAGATAGACATTTGGATTATTTAGATACAGTAATGTGTATCATCAAATTTTGATTGAAAATGTTGGAACTTTGAAATTTGGATGTACTCTATTTTCTTCCTAATACAATGCCGAGGTATCGGATCGGGTTTATTTATTGATAGGCGCGTAAAATCAAAGACTAAAAAAAGGACATCCTGACCAACCATCGATTTAAAAAAAAAAAAAAAAAAAAAAGTCTTCAAAGAAATTTTGGCAGCCTCCATTAATAAGTCTGATATCGAATCCTGCAGGCTCCTAAGATGGAAAAACATGACTGATCGAGGTTTCTCTTGCCCAGACGCAATTCACCGGGGCCCCCCCTCAGAGACCCAGGCCCAAAAGTTGGGCTCAAATCCCAGCGCCCAGTGGCCGGGGCTGCATCTATGGGGCTCGCTCAGGCACAGGTGTGGGTCCGCCTTTCCATGGGCTCAGCACCTCTGGGAGGGCCACAGTGCAGTGCGAGCTGGGCGGTGGCTGACGGCAAGGATCTCGGCAATACTATTCCGGCTACAGAAGCTGGATCTAGAAACATGGAACGTCACCTCTCTGGCAGGGAAGGAGCCAGAGCTGGTGTGTGAGATCAACCCGAAACCCTGACCTAACCCTAAACAGAAATGTCTGTTGTTCTTTGTTCTGAACGTCATACCGGGGCTGCACCGACTGCCGGAGAAAAATTCCTCGTGTGGTTCTCCACACTTGGCCAGTAAAGCGGATTCTGATTCTGAAAACGTCATGTTTTTGTTGACACATCGCGTATTACGTTTTTCCCATCAGGTTTTTCCTGTTTCATGTTTCCCGTTCCATATTTTCCATCATGTTTTTACGTGAGACAAGGGCTGCATATTTTAATGAGGTCATCCGGCATCGGCCTCGCCTTCAATCGGATGATTTCTAGAAAAATCCCATCTTTCGGCCCACGGCAACGCTCGCCACAGATTAGGGCAAGGATAAACACTCACACATGCGCTGCGTGGCGGCATCTTGTTTTCTGTGGCGATGCGGTCCTGAGCAACCATTTGCCCGCTCGTGAAATGACGAGGGCTCAAGACAGAAGGGATAATAACCGGACGTACGAGGTAGCATCAAACACAGCAGAAGATGGAAGGAAACACGGAGGGTGTGCTTGTGCTGACCAGGTTTGTGGGTGTCTGGGGGTGTTTTGGCGCTCTGGTGCTCTTCCGCGTCTGCTTGCAAGCTTCAAGGTGACTTCGGTCTCACGTTCAAAGTGTGCCACTTCCGCAAGTCACTTCAAAGCTTCCGAGATGAAAAAGTAAACTGGAGTTCAAGAACCTTTCAAATGGCCAGAAAAAGGGCACACAGAATGGCAAGATGCCAGGATGGCAGAATGGTCTTTCCTGTTACCCATCATCCTTTTTGCCTTTATGCATGTTAGGTTTCACCCTGGATGCTTGTTTTTTCGCACCCGAATATTCAATACGTCATAAATTCCAGAATGTGTTGTAGGCTCTTTGCATTAAACAGGGTGCGTATGATGGACAGCTGGCACGTGTCTCATGAGGTCAATACCTTGTCACATTGTCATGAAACCAGAACCTCAAATATGTCATCAAAAATAGGCATCATGTTAGTCATGTGATCGCATGATGAGAAATCATTTCAACATATGATGAAAATGATTAAAAAAAAACATGATTAAAGAGAAGTCACGTGATGAAAATTCATGTGATCAAATGATGAGAAATCATGAGATCACATAAGAAGTCACATGTTGGCAAATCATTTGAAGAAAACTCGTGATGTGGTTTCATGCACACATACACGAGATAATTTTAGAATGCACACAGACATGATGACATCTGCTGTTGCTTTTCACATGAAGGAAGTGCCCCATCCTGATTGGTCGCCCACACTGTTTGTGCTCCGTCACGCTGCGCTGACATTTACCTGCCGGCTAGCGGGGGGTGCTGAGAATTAGGGAGTGGGCTGATCGCAAAGTGCAAATTTGTGTGGACAGCCAAAAAGGGATCATAAACGCCGATCGAGCCATCACTTCTGAAGAGCACAAGAGACTCAGGAAGAGACTCATGACATTTCAAACACTTACCAACATCGTGGAGCAGCATTATTGTTTTGGAAAATCAAAATTGTAAAAATAGCAAGGCCCTGTAGCTCAGTGGTTAGAGCGTTGGTTTGATAAACCAGGGGTTGTGGGTTGGAATCCCACCGGGGTCTCCACTCCCTGAGAAGGGTTGTGTCAGGAAGGGCATCCGGCGTAAAACTTGTGCCAGACAAATATGTGCGTTCATCTGAGATGACACACTGTGGCGACCCCGAAAGGGACAAGCCGAAAGAAACTTACTGGAATTGTAAAAATAGCAACAGCAAAAAAAGAAAAAAGAAAAGTCAGATTTGGACTTAGGTTTTCCCAAAATACATGTATTTGAACACCCTGCGATATTGCAAGTTCTCCCGCTGTGAAATCAAGGAAGGGTCTGAAATGTTCATGGTAGGTGCATGTCCACTGAGAGAGAGATAATCGGAAAAGAAAAATCCAGAAATTACAATGTATGACTTTTTAACAATTTATTTGTGTGATACAGCTGGAAATAAGTATTTGAACACCCGAGAAAACCAATGTTAATATTTGGTACAGTAGCTTTTGTTTGCAATGACCGAGGTCAAACGTTTCCTGTAGTTGTTCACCAGGTTTGCACACCCTGCAGGAGGGATTTTGGCCCACTCCTCCACACAGATCTCCTCTAGATCAGACAGGTTTCTGGGCTGTCACTGAGAAACACGGAGTTTCAGCTCCCTCCAAAGATTTTTTTATTGGGTTTAGGTCTGGAGACTGTCTAGGCCATGCCAAAACCTTGATATGCTTCTTACAGAGCCACCACTCCTTAGTTTCGGGTCCTTGTCATGTTGAAAGACCGTCTTTCATCATGGCCACGACCCATCTTCAATGCTCTGACTGAGGGGAAAGAGGTTGTTCCCCAAAATCTCACAATACATGGGCACGGTCATCCTCTCCTTATTACAGTTACTTACTGGTTACTGGATGCTTTTTGGGGAATTAAGAAAAATACCAAACTGAAACTAGTGACTCAAAGAATTAATGAATAAGTGAAATTGTAAATGAATAAATGAAATCAAAATACTAAAGTGACATGAAAAATTTAATTTAATGAATGAATCTCTCAATGAGTGAGCGGATCAATCAGTGATTGAATGAATGCCAGATTTAATGCAGTGATTGAATGAATGATTTTGTGGATGTACAAGCATGGGAGTGAATGAATGAACAAGCGAATGGGTTTAGTTGACAACAATGACGCTGTCTTAACCCTTTACCACTAATTGTGGTTGTGCCATATGACAGGTGATCACTAGCTGTGTCATGTCAGGAGTGTCGGCATGGCGACAGCGCAGAGGCAGAAGAGGAGGCGACCGAGAGCGCGGCAGCGGCCAAGCGACCAGATGGCTGAGCGGCCGCCCGGAATGACAAACGGAAAATTGACATCTGACGGATTATATGTGGGATTTGCAAACTGCCTGTCGCCGAATAAACCGCCAAAGGTGGGTGGGTGCGGCCAATCCCAGACAAGCACTACACTTGCCAATTAGAGCCACTCACGTTGTCACGTCATCACCTCGGTGACACTTTGGAAGACGCCACAAGATGGCAGATGTTGACATGCATGCTCTTCTTTGATACCGTCATGAACCAGGGATGCGGAAGCGAACCCAAATGCAGGACTCCCAGGCAAAGGCATGATGTTCAGTGGGTGTTATTATAAACCAAAGTTGTGCATGACAACACATTCCAAGAAGGCAGGATCCAAAAAAACGAGAAACAACGTCCGATGACTATGAGACAACTAAAGAGCGTAACAAAAGCGTGACTGGACTATAATGGCGTGGTGGCGGAGTAACCCTGGATGCGGTAAAGGCCAGTGACAAAGCTCCAACTTAAATACGTGGTCTAATCACCTCATGTGACTGACGACAGGTGTTATAGATAAAAGCGCTCAGAGTGGTGGCCGGCCACGCCCTTCTTGGCTGTGGTCCAGCCTTGCACATGACAGATACCCAGTTAATGAGCTTGTGAGTTAACCACCTAGTTCACTTTCTAGCTAACCAAATAGTTGACTCAGCGAACTAACCGACCATCTGTCAACGAACCCTTTGCTAAATAAGCACCCACTTGATGTAACTGATCACATAGTTGACTAACTACTGTAAGGAAGTGAGTAAGCAGCTACAGGTAGTAATTTTACTCACTTCATTGGTTAGGATGGCATGGTTCAGGATGTAGGTTGGGCTCTTCCGAGAGGAAGACCATGGGTTTGATCACGAGCACCTGTCACCTAGTTCGAGTGCCCTTGAGCTAGTTAGCGAACCCCCAGTTGACCTGACGTGGCATTCCCAGGCCGCCAATGATAGGACAACGGCAGTGAAGAGGCTTTGAGACCTACTGCATTGTAGAGTTGGGCAGTAAGGAATGATAAATAGTTGCAAATACTTTCCCAATCCTTCACTCATCCTGTGTTCCCAAACCCTGCAAAGCAAGATTTCGGGGACACTGGTAGGATGTACATAGTTTTGACCGTCTGCATTTTAGGGAAAATCTTGTCAAGTTGTTTGGTTCCCGTTGAGGTCTGGTTAGGTTTACTTACTAGCTAATCAGACAACTAATAACCTTGGCAAGTCGGTAACTAGCAAGCAAAGCAGTACATGGCAAAGTCACTTCCTGTATTCTGAGTGAGCATGTTCACTATCAAACTTCATCCAATCACATTTGACTTTGATGGTCATTCATTGGTTCTAAACAAGATGTAAAACGGCACAAACAACGACACTTGTTTTTTTTCCTTTTTGACTACACAATAGACTTCTTTTTCTGTTAATGTGTTGCATGATGAGCTCATGACTGCACCCTGTGGCCCCATCACAACAAAACAATCAATTGGTGAAGGCACAAACATCCTAATAACCCACTGAGATCATATCAACCCAATACCCCCATCGCTGGGCTCCAACAGACGTGGACTCTCATTGACGATACACACACACACACACACACACACGCCCAGAGTTGCACTCTCAGTGATGTTACGTGCACACATACACACAAATCACCAAAGACGCACACACAATAACACTTAAAGTTGAACCTCAACAAAATGGACCCGAATATAACTGAAATGCAATGCAACGATGCACTGAAACCAAAATGTCAAAAATAGTTTTCATTTCTCACTTAAACTGCCATTGACGAGTCTGTTAGCTCCAGAATTGGCCGCTGTTGTTTACAGAGTGCTGTGGCCCAATGCAGGAAGACAAAGTGACCGACGTATTTCCAGGTCATGGATATACATTTGACTAGATCCAATTCCAAAAGACGTTCCTCTCGTGCAGAATGTACATGGCAGCCATGTTGAATGCAGGGCATTGCGGTGGTGGTAACGTCATGAAGGTTGTTGGATATTGGACATAAACTTCGGTGTTCACAGAGAGTTGCGTGGCTGGGGTGTTAATTCTGGGCAATCCAAAACACATGCCTCCAGTGTCTAGAACCATTTTTTTTGGGGGGGGGGGTCAGTGACACTTTTGGTCCAGTTGTTTAAATTTGGCAAAAGATTTTGAAGTAGGAAGCACACTAATTCCTCACAGCTTCCTCGTGGTAGTGCATGTCTACAATGTCACCCATAACCAAGCATACTTTTTGTGGTAGGGTTCGATAAAATGTGAAAATTCCAAAAAAAAAGAAAAACATCTTATTAACCAAAGGTACCCTGGTGTAATGGGCCACAACCTAAACAATTACGTACTATACAGTAATATGGGTACACACGGTAATAAAATAGTTCTTCAATGTAACAAGCGGTCTGTCATAAATGACGACAACCCACCCCTAAAATAGTTCCTCAATGTAACAAACAATCTGCTATGAAGGACGACGACCCACCCGATCGGGCTGTTCTATCGATGTTCCACTCCGCACAGAAATAAACACACACCTACGTGGAAAACAGGATCGAAGGAACATAGGAAGGAAAGGATGAAGCCAGTTTTCTGCATTTTGTAATTACAAATGTAAAAGCAGGATGCTCATCATTTTCCTTTACTGTGACACCCCCAAAGTGCTCCTGGTTGAGAAGACCTTAAATTTCCTGTGCTGTTCCATTGGCAAATCCAACGCCCTGCCCCCTTCCCTCTCTCCCACATACACACACGTTCACCCCCTCCCCTCTCTTCGGGCTTCTCATGCTCCCCTGATGTATAATACATGAGGCAATCGCAAGCACGAGCACAGGATCAAATATCACATTCCTGCACGACAGAAGAGGGGTAGGGGGGGTGGGTGGTGGAGGAGGATATGGTATCATCGCATGTATCAATCCACACGCGCGCGCACAGGGGATAATGGCATCGTATAATCAGATTACGGCGATGATTCACTTGCCGCCAATTGAGGAAACATCAAAGGGATCTGACAATCTAAGGAAACTGAAGCTATTTTACCATTTTCAGAGGACGGGGGCTGTGCGGGGGGTTGGTCCTTTGTCGTGGATGGTCAGTCTGGGTGGGGAACGAAAGGTGGGGCGACCGACCCCGCTGTCCCGTCAATCAAACATCCAAACGGGTAAATCCCATCACATATCGGCCATCGTCACGATCCTGCAGATCCCGGACGCGCTCCCCTGCCTTGATCCGGGTGGGGTCCTGGCTCGGCCCAGATCGATAAAACGCGACCAAAAAAAGCCAGACAATTGCGAAATCCCGTGGTTCCACCTTCTTCCTCCTGCACGTCTCTGCAGTGTGGGCGCGCTTGTTTTATCCCTCCAAAGCCCCCCACCACACTCGAGTCTCCTCCACCAACTTCAAGACCTCCTTCCTTGCTTCCTTCCCTGCTTTATTGCTTGCTTGTTTCCTCCTTCCTTCCACACGGCAAAGTCGGAGCGGTCGTGCGCAGTGTGGATGAGGGAAACGGGCACGCGAGGGAGGGCAAAAGAAAAGAAAGCAGACAGCATTGGAACAAAACGACAAGCCCCGCCCTCCAGCCTCCACCGGTAGCCATCTGTCAATCACAGATTTGTCCTGTGGGCCTAGGGAGTCCACGCCATGCACACATGCGCTGAAGCAAATCAATTGGCGGCCAGAGTGTCAAAGAAAAAAATTTGGAGATTCAATGTAAATGTAATGAAGAACTTTCAATGGAAGCAATAATTCAACAATGAGCTATCTATCCTTCCTTCGTACGATGGGCTAACATGAAGTTAGCATGAAAGTAGCAGAGTCTTCTCATCAAGTTTGTCACGACACTAATCGTATCAGCCTCAATTGGACACCAAATCAGAATGTAGAGAAGAGAAGAGAGCAGGTTGAGAATGTTTTGTTGCGGGTTGGCTCAGGGTATTCAGGGAGAGGTGGTGGACTGTTGGGACAAGGAGCGAGCAAGAAGGGGGGCAGGCGTGCGCAGCTAGAGTAGTTTGCCGGCGTGGCCGGGGCATGCAGCTAGGCGGTGGGCACGGGAGAAGCACTAGAGATGAACAACACAATTGGGTGAATACAGACTCAGGTTGTCAGGTAATTCCTCCCATACAATAAAAACTCGGAGTTCCGAGAGCCAGCCGGTGTAGCACAATCGAGTGTCATTACAAGACTTTACACCAATCTGATGGGTATGATTGGAATCCCCCGATAAGTAGCACCCTCGTAGTACCCTAACCCTAACCAGACACATCTTCCTTATACACACAATCACAATCGTTCATAGTGAACACACAGTCAAATTGTTTCAGGAAAATCCAAGAATGGAACTTAATAATAAACACAAAATTGGTCATTTCAGGGGATTTGAACCACAACCGTATTCCAGATCACCCCTATGAAACCCTTCAAATTGAGAGCTTCCCGGGAAGCCATTTTCAACACACACAACAATTACTGGAAAAGACAAAATCCCCTGAACATTTCATAGTCGAAAAACTAGTTTTAGCATTTGGAATTATTTGTAGAGGTAACATCTGGTAAAAAAAAAAACAATAAAAGCAATACAAAAACTAATCAAAATAGGAAAAGAAAAATTTCCCTACGCAGAAATTAAAATTCACCTAATTAATTTTTCGGAAGAACTCCCAACAGAACAAAAAAAACAACCTGCAACTGGTAAACGAATACATAGTGAAGAACACAGACTATATTCCTCCTATTCCTCAACACGAATTTCAGGTGGCTGAGGAAGACCAAATTCACTGGACAAATGAAACGGCGAGAACAATACTAAAACACTGGGCCCACCAGTTAAACTTTTAAACCCTCCAAGTCCCAATTCGGAGAGGGTCCAACAACCAAAACAATCGCTCACGGCCCAGGATGTCATCGTCCTAGCAAAAAAATTTTAATTAACACCGACACAAAACAAACTCTTACGCAGGGGTCTATCCTTGATTCCTTTAGTTAGCATAAATAAAGACCAAAAAAATGCAATTCAAATTAGATCAACAAAATTACTGTTAGATTTATGATTTCATCAGGCATTTGTTTATATCATCCTTGCCCGAATCATTCTCTTTGCGAGTGGCTGTGTGATCTGAGTGTGACCGGAAGAGTGACCCAGCCACATCTCGGGAGATGATGCACCCCCTTGTTGACTTCAAAGCAGATACTCCTCAAACACTATCAACAGATGCACCCCCTTGCTGACTTCCAAGCAAATACTCCTCAAACACCATTGTTGTAAATGTTTATCTTTGTATTTGTCTTTGTGTTGGTATTGCTCTCTGTTCCTCCATTTGATTTTTGATCTTGTGACCTATTGTTTTGAGAAACTGATAAAAAGGGGGACACTGGTAAGACTGACTCGGAGCGGGTGTTGGCATTGCAGCTGGTCAGTCAAACCAGTTTCTCCTCTAGAGCCAAATTGAAGACCTCTCTTGTCCCTTCATTTGCATAATTCATCCAGCGGTTGTGTTTAAACCCAGCAGTAATTTAAACCACGGCCATACTACCCTGAGAACACCCGATCTCGTCTCATCTCGGCAGGTAAGCAGGGTCGCCGAGCTTGGTTAGTACTTAGATGGGAGACCGCCTGGGAATACCAGGTGCTGTAAGCATCTTGTCAAGTGGAAAACGACCCCGTCTGCCGAACAGAATTTAATTTGAAGAAAGTATTTCAATGCTTTTTTTGATCTGCATTTTCTGTTACGGCCATACTACCCTGCGAACGTCCGATCTCGGAAGCTTAGCGGGGTCGTGCCTGGTTAGTACTTTGATGGGAGACCGCCTGGGAATACCAGGAGATGTAAGCATTTTGTCAAGTGGAAAACAACCCCGTCTGCCGAACAGAATTTAATTTGAAGAAAGTATTTCAATGCTTTTTTTGATCTGCAGCTTCTGTTATGGCCATACTACGCTGAGAACGCCCAATCTTGTCCGATCTCGGAAGCTAAGCGAGGTCGGGCCTGGTTAGTACTTGAATGGGAGACCGCCTGGTCGTATTGAACACCCTTTTTGAGAGGTCTGGTACCCCATTATTTTGATGGAGGAGTTGATATTGTTCGGCTCTTCAGGTCCTGAGACACTGTAATTCAGAAGAGCTTAAAGTTGTCAAAGGTTGGGACAGGACAATTGGGCAGCCGTGGTGAAGAATGCTTCTTGAATCACAAGCACAAAGTTGATCATCGAACTGTGGTCTAGGTTGACCTGGTGTACTAAGCCTAACCCACTCTCGTGTCTAAACATGGTGTTTGTTCTGGGCAATCTGTAAAGAGCACAGAAGACCATCAACAGAACACCACTCTGGTTGTAGGTATGTGTGTGTGTGTGTGTGTGTGGTGTGTGTGTGTGTGGGGGGGGGGGGGGGTCTCAATCATCTCGATCGCCCACTTTTAACTCAGAGTGTCATTGCCAATGTAAGAAGGATAATGAGCGATTCGCCAGCGGGAGTATGCTCCAGCACTTCCACCAAACCCTCCAGAAATAGCGGTTACTCTGAGCTGTTGTTTGGTGCTTATATCACCAACCTGCCTTCCCAGTCAGGACCCATCACGCCCACCCCCACCCCCCATCTGGAATTACACCCATTCATTTGCCAGGCTGCTTATCCACACTAATGTCGGCGGAGTGGCGGAGCCTATCCCAGCTAACTTTGGGCAAAAAGCGGACTGCACCCACGACAGTCAGTGGCATGGCGCAAATCAACACCATCTCTGAACGGGAATTCTAAAAAAATTCTAAAACTCTAGATGCAAATATACAAATATAGCATATATTGTTGCAATCTCACTCCGCTCAAGTTCTCTTTTTTCTTATTTGCTTGTAGAAAACAAGAAAAAACAGAGAAATGAGGATGATGTTGCCACCTCTGCGAGAGCGTCCGAACAACATCATGCACCAAAACCTCAGCGAGACTGGACGGGTTACCAGTAGTTCTCTGTATTGGACAAACTGGAGTCCAATATAATAAAGAACAGAGTACATTCAGCGTTCACTATTTTTTGTCATAAAAATATTACATTTCATGTCAATCAGTTAGATATATTTTTGGAAATAAGAATTCGCAATGGGAAAAAACATTATTCATTTGTTGTCTCTGCGACATCCTAATTTAGACCAAAAATTTAAAGTTGTTTTCTCGCATTTTCAAATCAAACTCAATTTGCAGAGTTCATCAAAAAATTTTTACAGAAAATTTGTTTTCTTGCCTATATTTACATCAGTTTTTCGCAAAAAAATGTCAACCTATAAAGGTGAACCAGAGAGTGAACAGTGAACAACAACTGTAAACAAAACTTCTGAGTGAAATAAGCTCATCAGAAAATAAGAAACCCTTTGCAAACAAACACAGCCACTAATCTGGCGATTAACGCAGTTAATGGTTGTCGCCGCACAGGTCGACATGATTGTTTTGGGAGTATAAAGATGGTGGACGGTGACTTCAGTTTTGGTGGACAATGAGCCGATCAGCTGTTTTTTTTTTTTTTTTTTTAGATCAGTGGGAGGGACAGCTCCGCCCCTCCAGTAGTGTGTGGGCGTGTCGTTGTGACAGGGCGTGACGTCACACACACACCCCACATAGGGTTAGAGTTATCCACAGCTTCTCCCGAAATATATTGGGACTAACGAAGCTGACATAATTTCACATTGTCATTGACCTCAATTGATCTTGAATGAAATGTTTTCTTCAGTAAGGATCTATAAAGGCCTTCTGTCAAAAACTGGCTGCCTTTTTACCTGACTCAACTGCTTCCAGCCGGACAACTGCACGACAGGCGTGTGTGTCAAATGCTTCAAAGCGTTGTCCGTGTGTTATTTGTCAATCTGTCCAGTCAGGAAGAAACCATATTGCAAAACTGATTGTTGCTGTGCATTGTGCAAAGAGTTCAAAATACCTGCACTTATAAACACAAAAATAATACACAAGAATAAACGCAAAGTGATTGTGGAAAAATTGTACATTTACGGCAAAAGCTGCCGGATCCAAACTTTTGGGGGAATATTTATCTAAATGTACTTGAAAATATCATTCAAATGAAAGACTTCCGTTGCGTGTAAAGACCCCAAACAATTTTGTTGAAGGAATAAACATTGTCCCATGTAAATGAAAAATATTCAACAACCTTTCCTCCAAGTACTCGCACTTGATCTCACTGGGATGCTAAAGAAAGTTGGCCAATCACGAGTTTTCCAGGTAGTGGAGGGATGCAAAAATCCGCATTGCATCAAACCTTTTTTTGTAGTTATACTGTGTGAGAAATGAGAGAGAGGGGTTTGATTTAAAAAAAAAAAAAAAGAGAAGGCTCTCACTAACTAAGGAAAAAAAGGACTAATTACGTGTAAAGATGGGATGGGGGCACAAAATAGCAAAGGAAGCCCAAAGATGAGGAAAAAAAACAGTGGAATCCTGATTTGAACTTGAACCAACGTTTCATTGGTCTATTTGGTTTTGCTGGGCGGGGCTATCTTTTACTGCAGGTGCGCACGTTTGTGCTAATCACTCCCAGCTGCTATCATGTCGACCCCCCCCCCCCCCACCACCACCACCAGGTTCAGCCACTACTTTACGTCGTTGTGTGTTGCTAGCTCAGTTTGTGTCCAAGCCAAGGAATGGACACTTGTGGCAAGAGAGAAGGAAAATGACGATTTGTGAGGAGTAAGAGTCGAGCATTGGCACATGAATTGCAGAGAGAAGTCCACAATTGACTTTAGTGAGTAGAAGCAGCTTTGAAAATTGTTCGTTTTGTTGGAGCTGACGTGTTCAATGAAAGAAGAATAGTCCAGCCAACGTGATCAAGGTAAGGTGGCTTTTATTTTCTTGATTGTGGCGACCTGTTGGTTTGTGGTTTCTGCCTCTTCTTTGAGGGTTCGTGATGTGATGATGTTTGGGCCCGTGCGAGCGTAACAGGCGGTTTCCAATTACATCATCTTGTGTTCAAAGAGGTTAGAGAGTACAGGTGATACGTGAGTGAAGTGTTTTTTTTTTTTTTTTTTTTCTTTTTTTCTTCTCATCCTTAATTTATCCAATTGGAAAATCACAAACCGGAGAGGTGCACCAACCCTCTCTCGTACGATCCTGGTACTTGTCCTGTAATCAAGACTATTATTGAATCTGAATACAAATAAAATACAAGCAAATCATCTGCCTGTATTACATAAGTGTCTTTGGGACTTGCGATTATGAATTAGTGTGCCAGTGTCATTTTTACCGCGCCAGTGTCTGAATTGGTTAAATGCAACAAGAGGAAAGTGAAGGTTAGTTAATGCTGTTCAAAATTGTGTATAGTGTAAACGCCGACGTTCCAAATAGGAATTTGTCCACTTAAAAACAAATCTCCCTTCACCCTACTTGGAATGGTGGTGGGGAGTCGACTACTGCCCAAGATGAAGATGGGGTTGTTATAAGAGTTGCAACAGAGCTCCAAATAGGAATTTTTCCACTTCACTATATAAATCTCCTTTAACCCTACTGGGATGGTGGGAAGTAGACTGTGGACCAAGATGAGGGTGCCACAGGAGTTGCACATCAACACCTCTGAAGCAGCCTCACTCGAAGACCTGCGGTATGTACTGATTTTGATTTCTGCTTCTACACAGAAAGTAACTTCTTAAAAACATAAGTTTGGGGTATTACCACGAGCCATGTTCAATTTAACGCATCTTCATGCTGCTCTCCCTTGTAGTCAGCCTTTAGAAATCTAATCAAATGCTTCAGAAATTTGGCTCATGGGTAGGGGTGAATTATTGTCCTGTTGACCTTGAGGGTTTGGCGAAAATGTGATGTAGAACTGAAATGTCTGATTCTCCATCCAAAACATTAAAGGCCACCCCTCCAAACGGATCTGTTACGGTCCGTCCACCCGAAACTCTGGTTCCAATCAGTTGGGCATGTGCGTTTGTGACCTTGCCTTTCGCTTACTACCATCCAACCCCTGCTATCCAGGTTGGTACCAATCTTTTTATTTTTATCAGAAGTAAAATATTGACATGGGGTGTACTGTAGATTTGCTTTAACCGTTTTTGTCATTAATATTGAAATGAATTCACAATGTAATTTTATGTAAAGAACCCACCCCCAAAATAGAAAAGTTAAAGTGCAATTGCATCACATCTGGAGAATTGAGAGGAGCTCAAAGAAATGTAAGTGGATTGCATCTCCAAACTCCACTACTGCTGCAAGTTTTGTTGCAACTTGAGAGGAGCTAAAGCATGGAGAACTTCATCGATGGATGGAGCTGACCAGTGATGTCTAAAACGGGTAAGAATACAATCCCGTTCTAGGCATATATTCAGTAACAAAGTACAGTGGCTGTTTTCAAAAGGCTGCGGTTTTATTCTTGAATATAGGCTGCGTTTTATTGCATTTAGTGCTCAGACAATGGGCACGTTATGTGCGGTTTTTTTTTTTTTTTTTAAATCCCGCAATAAAATGACATTTGGATTTCTTCAAAGCAATGAAACATTCATATTGTAATGAAGCTAAACTTGAGGTGTCTTCGTACAGCAGTCGCGTGGTGCGTCGTTCTCGACAAAATGCACTTCAGGGAAAATAAACCTAATCATGAATGCTCATGTATTTGTAGCCAACTTAATCATTTTGATAGTATGCTTATTGACATACAGCATGTTTCCTTCATTATCAAGTTTATATTTTAGGATTTCAGTGTTTTTGTGGCTCCACACTTTTTTTTTTTTTTTTTTTTTTGACCAATGTGGCTTGTTCAACATTTTAGGGTTGCTGACCCCCGCTCTAACAAATGGTGTCGTGACCCGGATTCTGAAGAGGTACGTCAGTGGTGAGATGGGGTGAGACATGAAAGAACTGCACCATGATAAAGGTAAGCGTTCACGTGGCTTTTAAGTGGACTCTGTTTGAGAAACGCACTTTAGAAAACTGGTTTGTTTGAACAACGAAAACGATTGGAAGCAACAAGGGAAAGGCAAGGGAAAACATGGAAAAATCAATCGCATAAATTAGGGATACAAACATGGATGATGTGAAATTTGCATAATTTGAAAAATGTTGAAATATTTGTCCCACATGTCCTGTTCGGGAAGTTTCGAACGGTGGGGGACGGGCCCTTCTCCGCCGTTCGGAACAAAGGTCCTCGAACACTTTTGATGGACTTGTGCGGAAAATCACAAACCAGCGGGGTGGACCGACCCTTCCTCGTACTTGGTCTCTAATCAAGTCAATTGAATCTGATTACAAATAAAATAACAGCAAATCTGACTGCATTACATAAGTGTCTTTGAGACTTGCGATTATGAATTAGCGTGCTAGTGTCTGAATTGGTTAAATGCAACAAGAGATAAGTGAAGGTTAGTTAATGCTGTTCAAAGTTGCAACAGAATTGCAATTAGGAATTTCTCCACTTCAGCACAAATCTCCCTTTGCCCGACTGAGGTTTAGATTTGGTTTGACGAAGTAATTTGTTTGCTTATTTGGCATTTAATAGGTATGAATCCAAAATGTAATTCTATTTACATGAAGAAAAAAAAATCATCCCAAAATTAAAATCCCTAAAACTCTGACATCCACTCAAATAACATTTCAGCCTATCACGGTACATTATCATAGTGAGTTGTAATAATTTCTGGTGACCTCCCTTTGGAAAATCAATTGTGAAATGAGTTTTATTCGTTATTCCCCCCCACTTTGTTCCCCTTTTTTATAGAGTGCTCCTTTTTTAGCCCTGTATCCTAAATGCACAATGTTTAAAATAACTAATTGACTTTCCAAACTGCATTAACAATATATGGAATGTTAACCATTCCATTTGAATAGTATATAGAAAATTGTAATTTTCATCTCTTTACTTTCCTTTATAACAATGCTGTAATGTCTGTTTTACTTTTTTTTTTTTTTCTGGAGTTAGTGTATTAATGTATAAATAAATACATTTCCATATTAGTCTGATAGTTTGCGTTGGATTTACCTTATAGTTGGCATTTGGGTTATTTAGACAGTTTTAATCTTTCCTCGGTTTGTCACTAATGGGATGGTTGTAAAAACACGCCTGACTTTAGTGTGCTCATCGTGGGATCGATTCCCACTCAGTGACTATGTACCGTGTGACTACGACCTGTTCAGGTTGGAGTCTGCCTTTCAACCAATATTCACTGGGATTGGCTCCAGCCCTCCTTTGCCCCTTGTGAGGATAAGCATCTTAGAAAATGGATGTGTACCAGTAGATTGTATTTCATTGTGAGACAAGGAAATGAAGCCTGGCTTTTTGTGACTTTTCGGTGTACAAATGTCTAATCTGATCTGCTTTTGGTATCCAAACACATTTACAATTATCCAATCTTCCTGACTATAGTATTTTTAAATTATCTGTACATGTTTGCTTACTCAAAGGGGAATTCTGGTGGTTTGCATAAACTATGTATTCAATAGGTCATGTAATATGTACTCTATCTTGACAATGTGATGTTAAATCCTCTCTCATTTAAGTGTTTTCAGATTGCCAACAATTGCGAATTTTCAGGGACGTTGCCATTTTGGCGAGTCACATGACCTACGTGCGCGGATATGACTTGTTACGTGCAGTTCCAAACGCTTGATTCCAGGGGACATCATGATGATTTCTCGGATTGATCCTCATCTGCTGAATAAATAGCAGTATATTTGGGAAGACGTGAGGAATATTTCCCTATACAGATTTGAACTTGTGGCTTTAAATGATGCCGGGGAGCGAAGGCCAGGGCTCAGCTGTAAATGTTGAATCTTCGGGCGGAATGACGCGGAGTCTGAGCTCGCTCGGCGGGGAGCGAGCTCACGGCTCCGCTGCTAAGCAGAGCTCGCTCCCTGCCGAGCGACCTCCGCCGCTGGGCGGCATTATTTGCGGTCACTGGTTCTAATCTGTATGGAAGTATTCCTCAGTCTTCCCCATCAATTGATACTGCTATTTCTTCATCAGATGAGGATAAATCAAGTGATGGGAATAATGAGGTCTCGCGTAATTGAGCGTTTGGAACGGCATGTAACATGTCACATCAGTGTACGTAGGTCACGTGACTTGTGAAAATGGCAACGCCCCTGCAAATTTGTAATTGTTAAAAAAAAAAAAAAAAAAATTAAAACACCAAGAAGATTTAAGATTACATTGTCAAGATGGATTACATATTACATGACCTATTGGATACATTAATGCAAACCTCTCGGACTCCCCTTTTTAAATTTTCATTAAACTTGTAGTTTTTCCTCTATGGTTAATTGTTCAAGAAATATTAAAATCTGTTTTATAAGAAGTGTAATAGCTAATTGTGCGAAAAACGTCAAGCTGTGAATAATTTTGCACTGTATATCGAACAGAAACTGTAAGTAGCCAGGTTGGTTATTTTATTGGTTTGGATTTGTATTTTATGTTTTCAAAATATTATGATTACCCTGTATTTACACTGTTAGAAGTAACCAGAGATCAACATTTAAGTGCGTTTAAAAATACATTTCCTATCCAAAGTGGGCCGCACCCCACTTTGACACATTTTCAGTTTTTCCAATTGGTCATTCTCATCCCTGAAAATAGACCTCACTGATTGAATGCCACACAATTTTATTGAACAGCCCCCTTTCTACTAATTGCACAGCCTTAAAAGTGTATATCATGAATACTGGGTCCTGTTTTTCCGAAAATTGGATTTCAACTATTTAACTTGACATGTAGCAACAAAATATATTAAACTTATATTGATCTAGTTAGTCACATTGGTCTGCTTTTATTTTGAATGCTCCACGTCATGGCAAAAGACAGGTATTATGGGATGATTTAAGCTTTTTCCCAGCAGCAATAGTTGGGGAATCACAGGTAATGATTTAAGAATTGAAAATGCGTCTGAAAAAAAAACTTTTCAAAGTACATTACTGGCGTGGTAGTCAAAAAAAGGTTTACTTTCTAAGACTGTACAGGAACCTTTTTAAACATTTGCTAATTCTAAAAGCTTGTCATTCCAGAACTCTGTGACTTATTGAAATTTCAAAGGAACTGTGAGGGAAAGATTTGACGAGCGTTAGGGTTTTAGGTTGAATAGTTGAGGTGGTGTATGATGAGTCTGCTTTGTGGAAAATAGCAACACTTGTCTCTTTTGTTTATTGCAGCAAAATGATTCTCAAATGAAACTCAAGTTTGATTTGACATCCTGTGGGATAAGTAGGCCAGCTGGCGTAACAAAATATTACCAGTGAATTATGTTTTATAAGATGTCAAAACAGTTCTGTTAATCTCTAGATGCATGCAATATTCTTAAAGGCATCTGACACATCATTTGAAGGTGAGAAAAGGGGGTTGGGGGGAGTCAGATAGTAAAGTGAAAAGTACCCACTTGTCCGTGAGCAACTTTGTAAGTGCGGACTCTGAGAAAAGCACTCTAGAAAACTGAATAGTTTGCCTGAACCACATACAATTGGAAGGAAAAATATGAAAAAATAATTGGTTAAAATGTATACAAATTTTGGTCAAATTACAAATCAATTTGGAAAAAAAGTTAACATTTTGTCCCACATGGAAAATCACAAAGCACAGGGTTTTTCCACCCTCCCTTGTACGATCCTGGTACTTGGCCAGTAATTGTCAATTATTGAATGCGATTACAAATAAAGTAACAGCAAAGCAACTGCTAGCATTCCATAACTTTCTTTTGAGACCTGTGGAGAGAGAGATGGAAAGGAGATTTATTTGAGCTTAAGTGTCTGAGAGCAATGCATCAAAAGAGAAGTCGTGGCAGGACAAACTATTCTTGAGTATAAATGAACTCTTAATGTAAGGTTGTTGTAGGGTTAGGGTTAGGCAGTGGAGGTTGAACCCTCCCTCTCCCCTGGTAGGCATTGGGCCCGCCATTGAAGCGGAAGGGAGGTGCACCGGCCCTCCGATCGAAGTGCCTCCTCCTCCGAAATTCCACCTCCTCGTTCCACGTCTTTCCTCCTGGCGTGGCGGTCTCCAGTACATTTTGTTGTCAAAAACGAGCGCCAGGCCAATGTTTGTTTTTTTTCCAAAAAATTATAAAGGTTTTCAGTTGATATAAAAAAATGAAACAAAAACAGTCCAAAACTAAAAAGGTGTGTGCTCGATCGCGACGTTTCGGTCCAATAGGACCTTTTCAAGCTGAGAGCACAATTGAAATGAAAGAAAAAAGAAAAAAACAGTGGAAAAACAAAAAGCAGAGTGGAGCACAGTAATACTCAAAAGAAAAGGCAACTCACAAAACTCGGCAAGGATTGTCCATGTGTGGAAAAGAAATAGTCCATTTGTGTAGAAAAAAAGTTTTTTGTAGTCCTGTTCACCGAGTGATGTGTCCTGGTCGCAGCTCCTCCAAAATGTCACTTCCTTTGTGTAGGGTGCATCAACTTACCGCCGGTTCTTCTCTCTCTCTCTCTGTGTTGTGTGTGTGCGTTGTGTGTGTGTGCGCTTGAGCTTGAGCCGTCATGTAGAAAAAAAAAGTTGTTGTCCGAGCAAAGAAGGGTCCCTCGAACGGTGAGTAGATGGCACCATCTTGTGGATGTTTTTTGTCATCAATCAAGTCCAAAAATAACAATGTTTACAGTAGAAGATATTTGTAGGAACATTTAACACTTTGAACAATTTCTTACACATTACAACCATTACTTATACCTTACAACAATTTCTTGAACATTCAAACAGTTTTTATACATAAACATTTCCAACAGTTTTTTGAAAAAAAAATCTTTGTTCATAGACATGGATTGTTTTTATCCAACATTTTGTACAAAGTGCATTATTTCCTTCATAAATAAATAAAATACATCATACAGAACAATTCAGTCAGTATTTCTTTACAGACATTGTGTTGTTTTTCCGCGTATCCGACCAAAGTCAATCTACGTCAATAGTAAGTCAAAGGCAGGTTCAGTGAGAAGTCCATTTGTTGATGATATATTTTTTTATGAATGTATGTGTTTGTTTATTGAGTGACCTTTTAGGGTTTCCAGACCTGGTTTGGGTTGAAAAAGGATGGATGGGTGACTTTTAAGTTTAGGGAAGGGTCTGGGGAGAGGAATAGTCTACGTATACAAACTAAAATAGGGTAGGAAACCTAGGGTTAGAGGGTTAAGGGTCAGGGGATAGTCTAAGTAAGAATGAAGATGGGGTGGGAAACCTAGGGTTAGCGGGTTCGGTATGGGGATAGCAAAATAAATAAATAAATAAATAGAAAGGGTTAGGGTTAGGGTTAGGGTTAGGGTTAGGTGAGGGGAACTGAGCCTTCCCGTTCTGGTGTCCAGGGCGAGCGCCCCTTCCCCCAGGACGGGAAGGAAATGCGCGGTCCATTCTCCTGTGCCCATTTCCGTCGGTGTCCCTGTGGTGGTGGTCGCGGCGATGCCCGTGGTTTTGGTTCGCATGTGGGCCGGACCCCATCTCGCGGTTCGGGTTTTTTACGGACGGCGTTTGGAGAAGGCTCTGGCCTGTTAGGTGAGGGGAACTGAGCCTTCCCGTTCTGGTGTCCAGGGCGAGCGCCCCTTCCCCCAGGACGGAAGGAAATGCGCGGTCCATTCTCCTGTGCCCATTTCCGTCGGTGTCCCTGTGGTGGTGGTCGCGGCGATGCCCGTGGTTTTGGTTCGCATGTGGGCCGGACCCCATCTCGCGGTTCGGGTTTTTTACGGACGGCGTTTGGAGAAGGCTCTGGCCTGTTAGGTGAGGGAACTGAGCCTTCCCGTTCTGGTGTCCAGGGCGAGCGCCCTTCCCCCAGGACGGGAAGGGTTAGGTTAGGGTTAGGGTTAGGGTTAGGGTTAGTAGGGTTAGGGTTAGGGTTAGGGTTAGGGTTAGGGTTAGGGTAGGGTAGGTGAGGGGGGAACTGAGCCTTCCCGTTCTGGTGTCCAGGGCGAGCGCCCTTCCCCCAGGACGGGAAGGAAATGCGCGGTCCATTCTCCTGTGCCATTTCCGTCGTGTGTCCTGTGGTGGTGGTCGCGGCGATGCCCGTGGTTTTGGTTCGCATGTGGGCCGGACCCCATCTCGCGGTTCGGGTGCGTCATCACGGTTGTTTTACAGTGTAGAACCTGGTGGGAGCTTGTTATTTTGTGAGAGACAATGTGTGCGGGTGGGGGAGGAATAGACACTTACCTGAGGGAGGAAAAAAGTTTGTCCCCCAGAGAAAGCCCAAGGATGTGGGTTGCCAAAAAAAGGAAAAGAGGCAAAGTGCAGAAAAATAAGTGAAGAGGTATGGTAAAAAAATTACTTTGGAGTAAAGTAATGAACTAGGAAAAATACCATAAAAATGATTGCAAAAACAAATTAGTGCAAACAAAGAAGGCCAACACTCCTTCTCCACTTAGACAAAGGAAGAGAAGGGGGGGGGGGTTGGGGTTGTTGTTTGTTTGGGGCCTTCACTTTAGCACAAAGGGATTATAGCGCTGCAGGCCTCAAAAAAAATTGTTTTGAGGTTGCTTTGCTAAGAAAAAGTCCTTGGTGCCAAAAAAAGGGGTTTTAAAGATGGTAAAAAAGGTAGGAAAGGTGCCAAAAACAAAATTGTGTTTTTTTAAAAAAGACAAGAGCAGAACTCTGTTTGCTAAAGGGCACTTTGGGCCTAGGGGATATTCCCCAGACGTTTAAGGCCCTGAGCAAACTGGAGTATAACACCTATGAATAAGTTCTCTTAAAATCCAAATAATATATAAGGAAAATATATACTTATCTGTGTGTGCTGATCGATTAACGTATCGACGAGTAGTTTTGTGTCTTCCTCAGAATCTATAGCACACAATTCCCAGCGGCCAGCAGCGTCTGTGCGTGTGGATCCTCAGGCGTTCAGAGTTGAACTTCTGTTTTGTGTCCAAGCTGCTCGCTGGGGCTCTTAAATCTCCCCGTAGTTGCAGTTTCATTTGTTTTGCAAATTGGGCTGTGGATGGCTTGGAAAGTGGGTGGAACTCTTCTTGTGGATGGGCACCATTGGGTTACTCCTCCTTCGTTAGTATTGTACTTGGGGTCTGGGATGTTCACCAGCATTTGTCTGTTGTGGGGGGGCGGCTCCATGCATTTGCAAGATGTTGTTGGGGCCTCGTTTTGTGAATGTTTTGTCCTTCTTCCTCCCATCGTTGTCGTTATCCTGCAGAGCTAGCTCGGACGACCGATTTAGCATTTGAATGCGGCACACCCGTTATGGATTTGTTTTGCTTTTAAAGAGTCTATTTTTTTTTTATGCTAAGGTTGATATAAAATTAGTATCCTAGGGTTTGAGCATGTTAGGGTTGACTCTAAGATTAGGGCTAAGTAAAGTAAATCAACAGTTATGTTTAGGTATGGGGGGAAGGAATATGATTTTGAAGTTTTTTAAGAATGAAGTATTTAGTTTTGAATTAGAATTAGAAAAGTAATAAATAGGGGGGTATTGTGGTTAGAAGAGGTTTGAGGAAAGTAGATCGGTTGTTGTGTTTAGGTGGGGGGTTTGGGAAAAGCATACAGTTTTTAAATTTGAGATAAGATATTTTAATTTTGAAAAAAAGAATAGAGTAGTATGAGGTAGGTGATCTTTGTGTTTAGGGAAGGTTATAAGGAGGTGAGTTTAGGTATAGAGTGTTTAGGTGCTAGAGAGATTGTGAATGTGTTAAGGGGGGTTAGGTATATTCTTTGTGTTTAAGAGGTGGTAAGTGTACTTGTGTTTAGGGGGGGTTTGGGGAAAGGTATATAGTTTTGAATTTGAAATCAAATATTTTAATTTTGGAATTAAGTTTCAGTAGTTATAAAGGTAGGTAATTTTTTGTGTTTAGGGAAGATAAAGTAAATTCACAGTTTGTGTTTAGGGGGGGTTGGGAAAAGGCCTACAGTTTTTAAATTTGAGATAAAATATTTTAATTTTGGAAAATAAGATTAGAGTGGTTATAAGACTAGGTGATCTTTGTGTTTAGGGAAGGTTTAAGAGTGTAAGTTTATACTTGTGTTTAGGGGGGGTTTGGGGAAAGGTATATAGTTTTTGAATTTGAAATCAAATATTTTAATTTTGGAATTAAGTTTCAGTAGTTATAAAGGTAGGTCATTTTTTTGTTTTTTTGTTAGGAAGATAAAGTAAATTCACAGTTGTGTTTAGGGGGGGTTTTGGGGAAAGGCCTACAGTTTTTGTAAAAAAAGTTTTTGTTAAGAAAGAAAACAGAGAATGTTAAAGTTAGAATTAAAGTTTGGGGTCGAGTTTTAAGTCAAAATTGAAGAATTATTATTTTAAGTTATGTTTTTTTTGGGGGGAAGCTAATTTACAATAATATAGAGCCGATCATTTTTAGTCGTCAGGGACCGGATGCCAATTGTGGTGTGTGACATTTATGATTAGCCTA
>NC_084647.1:9617417-9622233 GCF_019802595.1 Syngnathoides biaculeatus
GGGAAGATAAAGTAAATTCACAGTTGTGTTTAGGGGGGGTTTGGGGAAAGGCGTACAGTTTTTTGTAAAAAAAGTTTTGTTAGGAAGAAAAGAGAGAATGTTAAAGTTAGAGAATAAAGTTTGGGGTCGAGTTTTAAGTCAAATTGAAGATTATTATTTTAAGTTATGTTTTTTTTTGGGGGGGAAGTAATTTATTTACAATAATATAGAGCCGATCATTTTAGTCGTCAGGGACCGGATGCCAATTGTGGTGTGACATTTTATGATTAGCCTAAAAAATTTGGTTTTTTTTTTTTTTTTTTTTTTTTTTTTTTTTTTTTTTTTTTTTTTTTTTTTTTTTTTTTTTAAATAGTGTCCAATGGGCCTAATTTTATCGTGCCAACCTCCTTCCAAAATTTGGTACCGTCCATCCTCCATTTTGTTTCTAGATTAATCAAATTATTTTAAGATTAATCAAAAAAAATTATTTATAAGCCAATTTCTTTTGGGGTTAAGAGTCAAATTATTTTTTTAGAAAAGAGAGGGGAAGAGTCAAAAAGTGGTAAACGGTGAGCGTAATGTTAATAGTAATTTATTCTTGAGTCAAGTTTGAGGTTTTAGAAGCGACGAAGAACGTGTTTAGATTTGATTTGACGCGATCCCAAGGAAATATTTTAGGAGGGGAGTGAGTTGATTATTATGTCTTCCGGAGCTCCCCAATGGGTGTGTTTAGCTAAGGTTAATTTTATTGGTATTATTTTTTCTCGGATTAAGAATGCGCGAGTTGAGTTACCTTGTTTTGGATCTTATTGTTAGGTGTTTAGCTGATATTGAGACCTCCCGGGAACCTAGTGTTCAGTTTGTAAACGGTGAGCGCAATGTTAATAGAATTTATTTTTAAGTCAAGTTTGAGGTTTTAGAAGCGACGAGGAACGTGTTTAGATTTGATTTGACGCGATCCCTGGGAAATGTTTGAGGAGGGGAGTTGAATTATTATGTCTTACGGGGCTCACAAGGTGGGTGTTTAGCTAAGGTTAATTTTATTGGTATTATTTTTTTCTCGGATTAAGAATGCGCGAGTTGAGTTACCTTGTTTTTGGATCTTATTGTTAGGTGTTTAGCTGATATTGAGACCTCCCTCGGGAACGGAACTGTGTTCAGTTTGTAGATCCATTTCTTTCCGACTTTTTGCGAGCCTGGTCCGTCCAAGTGGTTTTGTTTCTTCTACAAACCGCAGATTTTCATGGCCAAGACGCCATGTTTGGTGAAATGCTGGACTAACGGAGTTGTCATTTCTTTGCCGTTGTTAACATTGTAGCGGTGTGGGTAATTCTTGTCATGAGTGAGTTTTTGGACTCCCCCACGTACTTTTTCCCGCATTTTTCGCAGTATATCATTGTACACGCAATTGGATGAGTCTGGCGAAAAGCGTTGTTGGATTTCAAAGACGGTTTTGTCAGACGCACTCTGAACATATTGTTTTTTAGAAAAGTGTACGCTTAGCGGCTGTGGTTGTTTTCCTCCTGAGCTGCTGTAATTTTGCTCGTACTAAGTAATCTGACAAGTTTTTGTTCTTTCTGTAAGCTGAGATAGCTCTGGTTTTGGCATCCAGTTTAACTGCCCCCAGATGTTTGTCAAAGTTTTGTTTGACTTTTCCTGCAGTTGTTTAGCAACTGAGGAGTAGGTGGAGATAAATGGCATAATTTTTTCTGTTGTCACGTCCTTCTTTGCAGGAAGTCTTTAAGGCACCGTCTCAGAAATGTTTACCCATAGCCACGTTTACGTAGAGCTTTGAATAGAATTCTGACTGCCTCATGGAAGTCTGCTTCCTGAGTGCAGATTCGGTGGAAGCGCAGGAGTTGGGATTTCACTATTCCCTTAAACATGTGAGACGGGTGGAAGATAGTGCGGTGCACTAACGCATGTGTGTCTGTCGTTTTAAAAAAGACTTGATGTCTAGTTTTGAGCCCTGTTGGAAATTCGGCCCTTTGTGTAACCGTGGTGGTGTCTAGGAAGCTGACCGAATTAGGATTTTTTTGGCCGGCCTAGGGTTAGGGTTAGGGTTAGGTTAGGGTTAGGGTTAGGTGAGGGGAACTGAGCCTTCCCGTTCTGGTGTCCAGGGAGAGCGCCCCTTCCCCAGGACGGGAAGGAAATGCGCGGTCCATTCTCCTGTGCCCATTTCCGTCGGTGTCCTGTGGTGGTGGTCGCGGCGATGCCCGTGGTTTTGGTTCGCATGTGGGGCCGGACCCCATCTCGCGGTTCGGGTGCGTCATCACGGTTGTTTTACAGTGTAGAAACTGGTGGGAGCTTGTTATTTTGTGAGAGACAATGTGTGCGGGTGGGGGAAATAGACACTTACCTGAGGGAGAAAAAAGTTTGTCCCCCAGAGAAATGCCCAAGGATGTGGGTTGCCAAAAAAAAGGAAAAAGAGGCAAAGTGCAGAAAAATAAGTGAAGAGGTATGGTAAAAAATTACTTTGGAGTAAAGTAATGAGCTGGAAAAAATACCATAAAAATGATTGCAAAACAAAAATTAGTGCAAACAAAGAAGGCCAACACTCCTTCTCCACTTAGACAAAGGAAGAGAAGGGGGGGGGGGTGCTGTTGTTTTGGTGGGTTAGGGTTAGGGTTTAGGTTAGGGTTAGGGTTAGGGGTTAGGGTTAGGGGTTAGGGTTAGGGTTAGGGTTAGGGTTTAGGGTTAGGGTTAGGGTTAGGGTTAGGGTTAGGGTTAGGGTTAGGGTTAGGGTTAGGGTAGGGTTCGGGTTAGGTAGGGTTAGGGTTTAGGGTTAGGGTTAGGGTTAGGGTTAGGGTTAGGGTTAGGGTTAGGTTAGGGTTAGGGTAGGGTTAGGGTAGTAGGGTTAGGGTTAGGGTCGGGTTAGGGTTAGGTTAGGGTTAGGGTAGGGGTTAGGGTTAGTTCATAGGGTTAGGGTTCGGGTTAGGGGTTAGGGTTAGGGTTAGGTTAATAGGGTTAGGGTTAGGTTTAGGGTTAGGGTTAGGGTTAGGGTTAGGTAGGGTTAGGGGTAGGGTTAGGGTGAGGGTTAGGGTTAGGGTTAGGGTTTAGGGGTTAGGGTTAGGAGTTAGGGTTCGGGTTAGGTTAGGTTAGGGTTAGGGTTTGGGTTAGGGTTAGGGTTAGGTTAGGGTTTTTTTTTTTTTGTTTTTTGTTTTTTAGGGTTAGGTTAGGGTTAGGGTTAGGGTTAGGGTATAGGGTTAGGGTTAGGGTTGGGTTAGGGTTATGGTTAGGGTTAGGGTTTAGGGTTAGTAGGTTAGGGTTAGGGTTGGGTTAGGGTTGAGGGTAGGGTTGGGTTAGGGTTAGGGTTAGGTTAGGGTTAGGGTTAGGGTTCGGGTTTTAGGGGTTAGGGTTAGGGTTAGGGTTAGGGTTAGGGTTAGGGTTAGGGTTAGGTGGTTAGGGTTAGGGTTAGGTTGGGGTTAGGGTTAGGGTCTAGGGGTTAGGGTTAGGGTTAGGGTTAGGTTAGGGTTTAGGTTAGGGTTCGGGTTAGGGTTAGGTTAGGGTTAGGGTTAGGGTTTTAGGGTTGTTAGGGTTAGGGTTAGGGTTAGGGTTAGGGATAGGGTTAGGGTTAGGTGCAGGTTTAGGGTTAGGGGTTAGGTTAGGGTTAGGGTGTTAGGGGAGTAGGTTAGGGTTAGGGTTCGGGTTAGGGTTAGGTTAGGGTTAGGGTTAGTAGGGGTTTAGGTTAGGGTTCGGGTTGGGTTAGGGTTCGGGTTAGGTTAGGGTTTAGGGTTAGGGGTAGGGTTGTGGTTCGGTTAGGGTTAGGGTTCGGGTTCGGGTTTAGGGTTAGGGTTTAGGGTCTAGGTTCGGGTTCGGGTTCGGGGTTCGGGTGAGGGTAGGGTTAAGGGTGAGGGTTGGGTTAGGGGTGTAGGGTTAGGTTAAGGGTTAGGGTTCGGGTTAGGGTCGGGTTAGGGTTAGGGTTAGGTTAGGGTTCGGGTGGGTTTCGGGTTAGGTTAGGGTCGGGTTAGGGGTTAGGGTTTCGGGTTCGGGTTAGGGTTCGGGTTAGGGTTCGGGTAGGGTTAGGTTAGGGTAGCGGTTAGGTTAGGGTGGGTTAGGGTCGGGTTCGGGTTAGGGTCGGGTTCGGGTTCGGGTTCGGGTTAGGGTCGGGTTAGGGTTTGGGTTAGGGTTAGGGTTAGGGTTAGGTTTCGGGGTAGGGTTTTTTAGGGTTAGGTTAGGTTTCGGGTTGAGGTAGGGTTAGTGTTAGGTTAGGGTTAGGGTTAGGGTAGGGTAGGGGTCGGTTCGGGTTCGGGTTCGGGTTAGGGTTAGGTTATGTCTTAGGGTTAGGGTTAGGGTTAGGGTTCGGTTTAGGTTCGGGGGTAGGTTAGGGTAGGGTTAGGGTTCTAGGTCGGTTAGGGTAGGGTTAGGGTTAGGGTTAGGTTTAGGGTTCGGTAGGGGTACGGGTTCGGGTTGGGTTAGGGTTAGGGTTGGGTTCGGGTCGGGTTCGGTCGGGTTCGGGTTAGGTCTAGGGTTAGGGTTCGGGTTAGGGGTTAGGGTTAGGGTTCGGTTAGGGTTAGGGTGTAGGGTTAGGGTTCGGGTTAGGGTTCGGGTTAGGGTTAGGGTCGTGTTAGGGTTTCGGCGTTCGGGGTCGGGTTAGGGTTCGGGTTTCGGGTAGGGTTTAGGGTAGGGTTGGGTTAGGGTTAGGGTTAGGGTTAGGGTTAGGGGTTAGGGTTAGGGTTAGGTTCGGGGTTCGGGTTAGGGTTCAGGGTTAGGGTTCGGGTAGGGTTCGGGTTAGGGTTAGGGTTAGGGTAGGGTTAGGGTTTCGGGTTAGGTTCGGGTTCCGGTAGGGTTAGGGTTAGGTTAGGGTTAGGGTTAGGGTAGGGTTAGGGTTAGGGTT